>NC_135233.1:1063051805-1063355805 GCF_051348905.1 Ranitomeya variabilis
AAGCCGTGAGTCGGGATAGTCAAAGAGTCCAAGGTCAAAAGCCAGGACGGTACTTCATAAACAGAGGGAAGAGACAAAAATGTAGTCAGGTAATGATCCGAGGTCAAAATTCCAGGAAGATAGTGGATCAGAGCAAAGGGGTTAAACAAACAGTCAGAAAGAGGTCCAAGGTCAGGCAGCAATAGATCAACATGCAAAGCACCAGGCACAGCGAACACAAACCACACTGAGCTGAAGCTACGGCTGGCAGCTATCTAGGACTACCAGTGTAAGGAGAAGACCCGGACCAGGCCTACCTACTCCGTGATGGATCCGAAACTGTCGGGGCTGTCACCCAGGTTTCACAGGGGAAAGCTTAAAGCCCTGGACCTTCCCCTGCACCTAGGACTAGGGGGCTTGGCTAAGATAAAAGGGCCACAGCGCGCGGCAAATCAGTTAGTTGCCGTGGGAACGTGCATCACTCAGGAGGGCAGTGTCAGGGCTTCTGCGGGGGGCCCAACTGCCAGAGCGGGCAAAAACCAGCAGAGGCTAAAAGCTGTTAACAGAGACTGCCAACAACAAAGTACTTGGTCCCTGCTTACATCGCCGACCGTGAGTGACTGGATGCCCAGTCAGGACATAAGCCTGCGCATGCACCAATGGGAGAATTGGGACATCCGCTGTGAGGGGTTTCCCTTTGTATCTGAATCGAGTTGCTCGTTGTCCCTGTACACTGACAGAGGGAAAGACTGTGCTCTGTCCGGCTCATCGTTTACTGACACACCAATCACCGACCGGACCACAAGGAATCACCGTCACCGCGAGGAGCCAAGACTTCATCTTTTACAGGACTACACTGGACCACGAGGAATCACCACCAGGATCCAGGATGCCATCTTTTCCAGGACCATACTGGACCCCTTATGCGCCACTGCTTTGGCGCCAACATCCACATCCTGAACTAACCGCATTCTGAAGTCGTCAGACTGATACGTTTGCTATCCTTGAACTTCCTACCCTATGCATCTCACACGCTTCCCCTGAGGTACGTCCCCTGTGTTCCTTTATACTGTTTTATCTGTTTTCTCCCTGCGAGGAGTATACCTGCTAAATTGAACCCCACGTTAATGCTTGCTCTGCCTCCGACCTGTTACTGCATCTTCCTACCCGCTCACACCAGCTCAATTAAATAGCTGAGCAATTATGGGAACCTGACAAGAGTTCAGCACCTCCCAGTCTCAGATTGGAAGGCCAAGCTGTCAATCAAAACACAGACAGCTCAGCACGCTCCTGCACTAAACTGGATGACTGAGCTGTCAATCACTGTACAAACAGCTCAGCATACCCAGTACTAGACTGGACGACGGAGCTGTCAATCACTGCGTCTTAAGGCACACTGAGGGGTGGAATCATTACATGGTGCTTATAGGATTCTATGTGCAGGGGAGGAGGGAAAAGCTAGAAGCATATACAGACATGCTACTGCAAGTTCTCCTGAAACAACAGTTATATTTTAAAGTGCCCTGTGAATAACTGTGTTTTACCCTAGCTCCTCCCTCTTTCTTCCATTGAATCTTATAAGCACCGACTGTCTTCTCATATTTCGGTATTGGGAAAATTTGTCTTCTCTGACTATTAATTTTACCTTTGAAATGAGAGTTGAAGATCAGTCCAGGACGTGAAAGAAGTGGATTTGTCTGATAAGATGTATTGCAAAGTTTCTTATTTTCATTTGTATTATTAATTCATTAAATAAAATTTAAAACATCGGTTAATATTTAAGTTTTACATACATTTTACTATATCACATTTATACATGTCCAGCACCTATCTCGTTCTGTTTAACTATATTGACAGTTGTTCAGACATAATGGCCAGACTAATCATGTTCTTCATGGATATCATCCATATATCTCAATCCAGGAAGGATCTGCGCATCATCAGTCCAGGAAAATCGGCGATATAATTATTTCTAAACCTGCCAAACACTAGATGTAAAACACTGATAATAAAAATGCAGAATTAAATGAGAGCTCAAAAGGGGCCAAAGGTCAAGACAACAGGTCATTTGGACCCATAACAGTCCACATAAACTGCGTGGGATAATAAGGGCTATAGGGTGTTCAGAAGTTGTTGTTAAACTGAAGTAAAGCAGAGGTCAAATTCAAGGTCGTGATAAATTTCTCCATTAGTGATTGTTCATTGTTTGGGTCAATTTAGAAACATTGACATGGCATGGGAACAGGGCAAGATGAGTATGTGATCCGAGGTCTAGAATGAAGTGCTGGACCCTGAAGCAATACATGTACCAACCAGTGAGAAGGTTCTTGGTGCCACCAAACACCTCTGTTCCATCGAGGCAATGAATCGTCAAGACCTCTGATCATGTTCTTTGGTTATTAGTACCAAGACATTAGTCATAGATCCTTTAATTCATGTAAGTTGCTTGGTGCAGCTTCCATGGATTGGATTTGTTTTTCCAGCATGTCCCACAGATGATCAACAAGATTGAGATGTGGGCAGTTTGGAGACAAGTCATCTCCTTGATCTCTTTTGTCATGTTTCTCTGGAAATTTTTAAACTATCTTTGCATTGCAGTAGGGGCATTGTCCTGCTGAAAGAGGCACTGCCTTTAGGGAATACTGCTGCCATGATGGGGGTACTTGGTCTGCACAATGTTGGGTAAGTGGTATGGATCACAACCACATGCTGCCAGGACCCAAGGTTTCCTAGCAGAACATTGCTCCATCACACTGACTCCGCTGGCTTGCCTTCTTCCCATAGTGTGTCCTGGTGACATGTCTTCCCCAGATAATTGACGCACTTGCACCCAGATGCCCTAATGAAAGAAAAAATGATTAATCAGACCAGACCTCCTACTTTCGGTGCTTCAAAGACTAGTTGATGTGACTATTGTGGCCCATTTCGGAGCTGAACAAGGAGCAGGTGACTGGTTTTTGGCTACACCGCCCCTACACAGCTAGTAGGGTTAAGCAAAAAGATTTGAGGACTCTGGTCAAACGGCCATGTCTTTAGCCCGTAGCTACCAGACCAGGACCTGGGTGACCCCCTACAATCTGCTAGCATCCCTGGCACATCTTCTGATTAGTAGGTCCCACAATGTCATTACATTGTGCCACAATGCCTGCATGCTGGACCAATAATAATAAGAGGTGCTGGGGATGCCAGCCAGTAGTAGGAGGTTCGCAAGTGGACTGGCAGCCACAGACTACTGATGTACCACTTTTCCAAGGTTGGCAAATCTTTTTGGGCTACTCTATCATAGCCAGCAGTACCTACATTGGCAAACAGACTATCCACTGTGCAGTTGGATCAGCAGGTTAGTCCAGGGGCAGACACACCATTGGTGCAACCTGTGCAGTGGCACATGGGCCCAAGAGGTAAGGGCACCACTACCGCCTCCAAAGCAGGTGGAAATGTGCATTATGATGAAGTACTGGGCTACATAAGGGCCATATGATGTTTTTAGACAGGGGCCCTCTTACATCTGTGTTCACTCCTGAGCTTGCCTTTACTTCCATACACATCAATGAAGCTTGAACACCCAGGACCCTATCACCGATTCAGGGGTTACCCTGCTCCCTCTGTCCTCTCTTTTTAGTAAACTAGAGACAGTAGAAGAGAAGCCTGATAAAAAAGAGTATGGTACAGCAATAACGTAAACACAACTTAGTGAGGAAACAGATGACACCCAGTACATGACTGCTAACAGCAGCGCCCCAAACCTATGATGGTAACTGTTTAAACTGAATCAGTATTACTGATATTCTAGACCATAAATATAACACTAGAGTGACCACTGAATAGGTGGTCACTACAATGAAGCTCACCAATCAAAACGTCAATTTAAAATATAACATTTATTGAACAATACTGTATATAAAAAACCAAATAACCACATTAAAAGTACGTAAGTACACACAATAACCCCAAATCAGAGACAAAATGTAAATTAGATAGACAATCTATAAAATAAAGCAAAAACTGGCAAAGACAGGTATATCAAGAGATTTAACCTGGATAGGAGCACCTCAATCACATAGGCACATCTCTCATAGTGCCCAATAGATCTCTATATATAGTAAGTGCAAAGACCGCATCCGAATAATAATGAACCGATGAGAATCACTAAGAGTGCCATGGAAACAACATGGTGACCACCCTGGACAATATATTAGATAACCAGCACCTTACCAGCGAAGAGCCCGTATAGTGGATGTCCTCCTCCGGCGCCCCGACGCGCGTTTCGCCCTCTGCTTCTTTCGAGGGCGTGACTATAGAGGTATGGAGGGTTTATTTAAATGAGGTCATGGCCAATAGGAGTGCCGGTAACGAGAGGAGGGCTGGTAAAACTGAAGTCCAACAAAGGTTCCCCGGCGCATGCGTCAGTCATAAACCTCCGTATGCAACAAATACTTCCTGACCTGCGCCAAAAGGACCGCATGTGGAACACATGCAAGCCCATACTAGGCACCGTCGGAAGTGTACGGGGTATGGACTGAAGGCGCATGCGCACCACCTCCGTGGAGTACTAATGAATGAACAAACCGTCCCAAGTCTGTACAAATCAGACAGATAGCGCATAAATACCCATATAAGGGGTTAACATAGAGCCTGTTATTTCAAAATAACCAATAGGGGGATTAAGTTACACAAATAAAATAAAGATAAATATAAAAAAGTGCACTGGTAATAATACGGAAAGTGCTGCAAAAATGCAGATAAGTGATACTAGTGAATAAATAAATAATTAATTAATTAAAAAGTGCTGCAAGAATGCAGATAAGTGATACCGGTGAATAAATAAATTATTAATTGAAACCGGAGCCAGTGAGTATGTAAAAAAGTGAGAGCAAAAGGACATAAAGTCCCTAAAGGAAAAAATCTTTAATAGAATCCCACTTGTTGTAGAAACATTAGTACAAAGCACCCCATACTAGAAAACCCTCAATGGACAGGAGAACTATAAAACCCCCCTAAATATTTATTTACATTGGTAAAACAATGTGACTAATTGACAAACAATTACTACAATCTAACCCTCCCAATAATATTAGGCTCATAGAATTCAAGCACACTAAGAGTCTATATTAAACCCCATGTACTTAATAATTAGCACGATAAATCCCACAATGCAAGATGCTAGAAAATACACACAACACTCCAAGATAACTATACATCACATATAAAAATGTGGATACAATGAAAACAATAGGATTCTTCATATTGGACATTGCATGTTATATAAAATCCATGTAGCAATTATAAAAGCTTCTTAAATACGAGGAAGAATCAGGGTCCCCATCTATATTTCGTGGCTCTCCTCCTTCATGGGATAAAAAAAGGTCCTCCGCAGGTACTTGGTTATGGTGAAACGACAACCACCAGCACAAAAGACTAGGCCACCACCCCCTCAGAATAGTGAAAACTAATAAAGAAAAATATAATTAATATAATAGAAAACAAGACAATTAAGAACAATTAAGCTAAAAGAATAAAAACTAACCACCCAAACACCCCTAAAAGGATAACCCCTCCCCCTCAAGGATGAAATGCACAATAGAAACCCAAATAGGCCGCAAAAACCCAGAGACATTTACAGAAAGGCTGAAAAGCCAAAGGTTTCATTCAAACCATTAGGACTTAAAGAACCCAGCCGGTAGATCCACCTACTCTCAACTTGGGCCAAGATCCTAGCTAAATCCCCTCCCCTAGACCCCAGATGAACTTGGTCAATAGCCTTAACAGCCAGACCTTTAGCATCACAATTGTGATATGCTTTAAAATGTCTGGGGAGAGGTTTGAGTATTGAATCATCCTCACTGGTCTTGGACTTCTCAATATCTCTGATATGTTCCCGTGTCCTTACCTTTAATTCCCGTGTGGTTAGTCCAATATACACATTCCCACACGGTCATTGTGCATGATAGATGACTCCTTGGGAATTACAACTCAGATGTTTCCAAATAAGGAACGAACGGGATCCATCATAATTGCAAAAGGTCTTGGACTTCACATGGTTGAGACATCCTTTACAAAGACCACACGGAAAAAAGCCCGGTGATCCAGAAGACAACTTTATGCCGGTGTTTTTGGGATCATAATGACTCTGTACCAAGATGTCCTTCAGATTGGCAGACCTTTTGGGCACAAAAGATGGTAATTCAGGTAGAATCCTACATAGAACTGGGTCCACTCTCAAAACCTGCCAATGTTTGCGTATAATATCCTTCAAATGATTCCACTGGTTGCTATAGGCTGAGATGAACCTTATTGGATATTGATGATCCAATTTCTTGGTGTTAGGCGGACCATATAATAAACGGTCTCGACTAGCAAGATCTCACCCTGTGGAGTCAAAACGATCACAAGAATGGTGAGCAAAAATCCCAGAACCACATGGGGGGACTTAGTGAATGACCTGCTAGAGCTGGGGCCACCGTAACAAAGGCTACCATGAGTAACACACTATGCCACCAGGGACTGAGATCCTGCAGTGCCAGACGTGTCCCCCTGCCTAAGCCAGTACATTTCTGGGCCCTTCTGAAGTTAGCTAGAGAGCATGTGGATTATTCAGAAGAGTATTGGGAGAATGTCATATGGTCTGATGAAAACAAAGTAGAACTGTTTGGTAGAAACAAAACTCGTCGTGCTTGGAGGAGACAGAATGCTGAGTTGCATCCAAAGAACACCATACCTACTGTGAAGCATGGGGGTAGCAACATCATGCTTTATAGTTGTTTCTCTGCAAAGGGACCAGGACGACTGATCCGTGTACATCAGGGGTCCCCAACCTGTAGCTCAAGAGCCACATGTGGCTCGCGGTCCCATGAACTGTGGCTCGCGGCTGTCTGCCAGCTTGGTGCATTAGCTCCAGATTTAGTAAACTGGTATGAATAACACATCTCAAAATGGTGAACTTTGTGAGTAGCCCTGCACAGAAGAGAAGATCTCGGTACACATCTACTGGGCTTGGGGTTTAGAGATAATTTAAGTATGGTACGCTGCAGACAGGATGATACTACTGGTCAGAGGAGGTGCTTGACGCTGGATGTGACTGTGTTGGGAGCTTGTGATGGAAGAATGCTCAATGTGGTGGGGTTTGGTGGGAACCCCTTGATCTTGGTATACTGCTTCGGGGTGATTTGTGTGGAAAAGCTTTGGTTATCATTTTACCCGTAATGGGGGCTTTGGTTGCCATTGCTGTGAGGGAAGCAGGAGCAGGATGTGGCTTGTGACCTTCTTGAAGAGCTGAATGTGGCTCTCGAGGTCAGAAAGGTTGGGGACCACTGGTGTACATGAAAGAATGAATGGAGCCATGTATCGGGAGATTTTGAGTGCAAACCTCCTTCCATCAGCAAGGGCATTGAAGGTGAAACGTGGATGGGTCTTTCAGCACTGGAGACTTCTAAGGTGGCCAGCAATGAGTCCAGACCTGAATCCCATAGAACACCTGTGGAGAGATCTAAAAATGGCAGTTTGGAGAAGGCACCCGTCAAATATCAGGGACCTGGAGCAGTTTGCCAAAGAAGAATGGGCTAAAATTCCAGCAGAGCATTGTAAGAAACTCATTGATGGTAACCGGAAGCGGTTGGTGGCAGTTATTTTGGCTAAAGGTTGTGCAACCAAGTATTAGGCTGAGGGTGCCAATACTTTAGTCTGGCCCATTTTTGGAGTTGTGTGTGAAATGATCAATGTTTTGCTTTTTGCTTCATTCTCTTTTGTGTTTTTTCATTTAAGACAAATTAAATGAAGATAATAATACCAAAGAATTTGTGTTTGCAATCATTTTCAGGAAGAAACTGAGTATTATCTGACAGAATTGCAGGGGTGTCAATACTTTTGGCCATGACTGTATATATAACAAAATATTGAGATGAACTTTTGTTAATGACCAAATACTTATTTTCCACCATAATTTCCAAAATAAATCTTGCCAAATCAGACAAGGTGATTTTCTGGATTTGTTTTCTCATTTTGACTCTCATGGTTGTGGTCTACCTATGATGTCAGTTACGCGCCTCTCTAATCTTTTTAAGTGGGAGAACTTGCACAATTCGTGGCTGACTAAATACTTTTTTCCCCCACTGTTTCTATCTATCTAATATCAATCTATCTAATATCAATTTATATATCTGTCTCAATCTATCTGTATCTGTCTATATCAATTTATCTACTTTTCTCATATCTCTCTATCTATGAACAGTATCTGTCACTCATCTGTCCCTGCTCCAGTGCCTGGTTTTGCCTCCTTCCCCTATGGCTGTCTCCCTCTGTGCTGGTTTGCTAGCCCAACAACCACCACTGATGTAATCATCCTAAGCCTTTTAAGGCTGGCTCAGGTGGCGGTCTACCACCTGAGTATTCAGGAAGTATTCCACGTGTTTTTCCTAGAGTTTGCCTCATTTTTCTCTTGACTCTTTTCCATCCTGAAAGCTAATTATCTTCTCGGCAACTCCTGTCTGCAATATAGCAACCAGCTTCTACTTCCCAGCTCAGTCCATCAATTCCTGATGCTATTGCACATAGGTCCCAACAGAATACAGTGGTACAGCCTGGCATTTAAGTCTCTGTTCCGCTGTCCCAGTTGGTGTACCAAATGTCCCATACTGTGACCAGGCCCCTTCCCACCATGACCCCTCTTGTATCTGACCACACTCCTCTGCCATCCTCTCCTTTCATCCAGCATTGTGCAATGTGAGCATGTCACTACCTTACGGACCTAGCGCTGCTCAGCAGCATTCTGATCTGACCCTGTCCCTCCATGTAGCATCTCCACTTCTATTATGAGGAGCCGCAGTCTGTTTGTTCTGTTCTTCCCTAAGAAGACAGAAGCGGTTTAACACCACTTCTGTCTTCTTTATTGAAGAGCTCAATGTGTTCTTTACACTGAACAGAAGCATTGTCAAAGGGGATTCTTCTGTTAGACCCAGTGGTCATATAATTGCCCTATATGTGCCTCGCAGAGCTGCTGGGTCCTAGCCGACATACAGTTAGGTCCAGAAATATTTGGACAGAGACAACATTTTTCTCATTTTGGTTATAGACATTACCGCAATTTAATTTTAAACAAAACAATTCAGATGCAGTTGAAGTTCAGACTTTCAGCTTTCATTTGAGGGTATCCACATTAAAATTGGATGAAGGTTTTAGGAGTTTCAGCTCCTTAACATGTGCCACCCTGTTTTTTTAAGGGACCAAAAGTAATTGGACAGATTCAATAATTTTAAATAAAATGTTCATTTCTAGTACTTGGTTGAAAACCCTTTGTTGGCAATGACTGCCTGAAGTCTTGAACTCATGGACATCACCAGACGCTGTGTTTCCTCCTTTTTGATGCTCTGCCAGGCCTTCACTGCGGTGGTTTTCAGTTGCTGTTTGTTTGTGGGCCTTTCTGTCTGAAGTTTAGTCTTTAACAAGTGAAATGCATGCTCAATTGGGTTGAGATCAGGTGACTGACTTGGCCATTCAAGAATATTCCACTTCTTTGCTTTAATAGACTCCTGGGTTGCTTTGGCTTCATGTTTTGGTCATTGTCCATCTGTAGTATGAAACGACGACCAATCAGTTTTGCTGCATTTGGCTGGATCTGAGCACACAGTATGGCTCTGAATACCTCAGAATTCATTTGGCTGCTTCTGTCCTGTGTCACATCATCAATAAACACTAGTCACCCAGTGCCACTGGCAGCCATGCATGGCCAAGCCATCACACTGCATCCACCGTGTTTTACAGATGATGTGGTATGCTTTGGATCATGAGCTGTACCAAGCCTTCGCCATACTTTTCTCTTTCCATCATTCTGGTAGAGGTTGATCTTGGTTTCATCTGTCCAAAGAATGTTCTTCCTGAACTGTGCTGGCTTTTTTAGATGTTTTTTAGCCAAGTCCAGTCTAGCCTTTTTATTCTTGACACTTATGAGTGGCTTGCACCGTGCAGTGAACCCTCTGTATTTACTTTCATGCCGTCTTCTCTTTATAGTAGATTTGGATATTGATGCGCCGACCTCCTGGAGAGTGTTCTTCACTTGGTTGGCTGTTGTGAAGGGGTTTCTCTTCACCATGGAGGTTATTCTGCGATCACCCACCACTGTTGTCTTCCGTGGGCGCCCAGGTCTTTTGGCATTCATGAGTTCACCAGTGCTTTCTTTCCTTCTCAGGACGTACCAAACTGTACATTTTGCCACTCCGAATATTGTAGCAATTTCTCGGATGGGTTTTTTCTCTGTTTTCACAGCTTAAGAATGGCTGGTTTCACCTTCATGGAGAGCACTTTTGACCGCATGTTTACTTCATAGGAAAACCTTCCAAATGCAAGCACCACACCTCAAATCAACTCCAGGCCTTTTATCTGCTTAGTTGAGAATGACATAATGAAGGGATTGCCCACACCTGTCCATGAAATAGCCTTGGAGTCAATTGTCCAATTACTTTTGGTCCCTTGAAAAAACAGGGTGGCACAGGTTAAGGAGCTGAAACTCCTAAACTCTTCATCCAATTTTAATATGGATACCCTCAAATGAAAGCTGAAAGTCTGAACTTCAACTGCATCTGAATTGTTTTGTTTAAAATTAAATTGTGGTAATGTCTATAACCAAAATGAGAAAAATGTTGTCTCTGTCCAAATATTTCTGGACCTAACTGTAGATCGGTTTTGCCAGTGACTATCTGTAATTGGACCTCCTTGTTTTCCCTGTTATTGGAGCTCTTTGTTTTCCCTGTTATTAAGGCTTACAGTGGAAAACTTGCACAATAAAGAAAAATTAAATGCCTCACTAGAGATCTTTTAGAATTTTGTAGAAAGGTTGTGTTAAATAAATAATCTAAAAAGGAGAAAATTAGAAAGATGAAGAATATGATACAATTTCTTACGTTTGTGAGTGGCAAAAGTATGTGAACCTTTGCTTTTAGTGTCAGGTGTGACCCCCTTGTGCAAAAATAACTCATCTAAACATTTCCAATAATTGATGAATGCACACCTTGGTTTGGAGGAATTTTAGCCCATTGCTCCCTAAAACAGCTTCACCTCTGTTGTGTTAATGTTTTCTCCCATTATCTGCTCACTTCAGGTCTTTTCACAACATTTCTATTGGATTATGGGCAGGACTGAGACTTGGCCATCCTAAAGCTTTGAAGAGTAGCTAAACTTTCTTTCTAATTTTTCATATTTAGCTGGCACTTGAATTGCCTTCAGATCTGTAGGGGTCCAGTCCTGAGACACCCACCAATCATGCAGTAGACCCTTGAAAAGTGCGCACCTCCACTAATAAGATAGTACGGCTCCTGTCTGGGCACGGTTACAGACCGGACTATGGATTCAATACAAAGCAAAGGCTATGTGTGCACTCACAGGAGATCTCTGTGTCTTCTACAAAATGTCTTCCACAACCTTACTTTTGTAGCAGATTGGCTGTTCCTCATCCAGTTTTAAACCTCAAACACCGCTGCTTCTGCTATCACCTGCTATAATTGGTTACGCATACACAGGCCTTCCACTAGGAATTTCAGGGCCCCATACTGACAAAATTTTCAGGCCCTCTTGAGACTGCGCCCAGGCTCCACCCCAGCTCTGCCTCCACCCCTTGAATCTTTCACAGTCCCCCCACCCACTCTTGTAAAAACTCCTCTTCTGCACCACGTCCTCACTAATCACTCATTAACAGTTATTATCGAACGCCAGTTCACATATATCGCCAGTAGTTTTTGTTTTGGCCAAAACATTTTTTAAACCGCCACCATGACAAGGTAGACTCTTTTGGCAGCACCCTACTCTACTCTAACCTATTAAACATTTCTTAAAATGTTGAATAATCTTTTTAGGTATATTTTTCTTTATTTTTCTTTATTCTTCTAATTAGTCACATACATTTTTTAAAAGGACCAATAATACCACATACAAGGGACACATAGCGTCGAACCATCACAATACCACATATTACCAACACAGTGTCTAAAAAATAGCACATTCACACCAAGACGAGACCACATATTACCACCACATAGTGACCGAATAATACCACATACAAGGGACAAATACGGCCACACCATGACCAGACCACATATTACCACAATATATTGACCAAATAATACCAGATGCAAGACACAAATACGGCCACACAATGACCAGACCACATATTACCACCACATAGTGACCAAGTACTACAATATTGATCATTAATAAAAAAAAACACAATACTAAGAGCCATAGTACACAGGAGCTCTGTATATACTGTCAGTGTAAAGGTAATACAGTGATCACCAATGATGTTATACACAGGAGCTCTGTATATACTGTAAGTGTACAGGTAATACAGTGATCACCAGTGATGTTAAACACAGGAGCTCTATATATAGTGTATAATGTACAGGTAATACAGTGATCATCGGTGACATTATGTACAGGAGCTCTGTACATAGTGTATAGGTAATACAGCAATCACTAGTGACATTATACACAGGAGCTCTGTATATACGGTCAGTGTACGGGTAATACAGTGCGCACCAGTGACTTTATACACACGAATTCTGTATATAGTGTATAATGTACAGGTAATACAGTGATCACCGGTGACATTATGCACAGGAGCTCTGTATATAGTGTACAGGTAATACAGCGATCACTAGTGACATTAAACACAGGAGCTCTGTATATACTGTCAGTGTAGGGTAATACAGGGATCACCAGTGACATTATACACAGGAGATCTGTACATAGTATACAGTGTCAGTGTACAGGAAACACACTGACTCACCAGTGACATCTCTACTTGGAGTCCTTCATCTTTCTTTTCTTTTTCATCTAGAGCAGACTGCCATCACTTCTTCCAGCCAGGACTCGTCTCTGCATAAAATAAAACATAGTTACCTAGAGCGCAGATTCCAGAGCATAGTAACATAGTAACATAGTTATTAAGATTAAAGGAAGGCTTTAAGTCCATCTAGTTCAACCCATAGCCTAACCTAACATGCCCTAACATGTTGATCTAGAGGAAGGCAAAAAAACCCATGTGGCAAAGAGTAAGCTCCACATTGGGGAAAAAAATTCCTTCCCGACTCCACACACGGCAATCAGACTAGTTCCCTGGATCAACACCCTATCAAGGAATCTAGTGTATATATCCTGTAACATTATACTTTTCAAGAAAGGCATCCAGTCCCCTCTTAAATTTAATTAATGAATCACTCATTACAACATCATACGGCAGAGAGTTCCATAGTCTCACTGCTCTTACAGGAAAGAATCCGCGTCTGTTATTATGCTTAAACCTTCTTTCCTCCAGACGTAGAGGATGCCCCCTTGTCCCTGTCACTGGTCTATGATTAAATAGATCATCAGAAAGGTCTTTGTACTGTCCCCTCATATATTTATACATTAACATAAGATCACCCCTTAGCCTTCGTTTTTCCAAACTAAATAGCCCCAAGTGTAATAACCTATCTTGGTATTGCAGACCCCCCAGTCCTCTAATAACCTTGGTCGCTCTTCTCTGCACCCGCTCCAGTTCAGCTATGTCTTTCTTATACACCGGAGACCAGAACTGTGCACAGTATTCTAAGTGTGGTCGCACTAGTGACTTGTATAGAGGTAAAATTATGTTCTCCTCATGAGCATCTATGCCTCTTTTAATACATCCCATTATTTTATATGCCTTTGTAGCAGCTGCCTGACACTGGCCACTGAATATGAGTTTGTCATCCACCCATACACCCAGATCTTTTTAATTGACGGTTTTGCCCAGAGTTTTAGAATTAAGCACATAGTTATACATCTTTTTACTTCTACCCAAGTGCATGACCTTACATTTATCCCCATTAAAGCTCATTTGCCATTTATCAGCCCAAGCTTCTAGTTTACATAAATCATCCTTTAATACAAAATTGTCCTCCCCTGTATTGATTACCCTGCAGAGTTTAGTGTCATCTGCAAATATTGAAATTCTACTCTGTATGCCCCCTACAAGGTCATTAAAGGGACTCTGTCACCCCCTCCAGCCTTTAGAAACTAAAAGAGCCACCTTGTGCAGCAGTAATGCTGCATTCTGACAAGGTGGCTCTTTTAGCTATTGGTGCAGTCAAAGCAGAAATAAAGCGTTTTATAATTTCGCAAAAATACCTGTCTTTAGCCCTGGAGGTAGGTCTTAACCCCCCTGCTGCACACGCCACACTGCCGTCACTCAAAGTTTCTTGGGCGCCGCCCCCTCCGCGCTGTTTTCAAATCAAATCCGGCGCCTGCGCAGTTTTGTTCTGCCTGGGGCAGGCGCAGTGAGTGCTGCCCGTCTGACCTCAGATGCAGTCTCGCAGACTGCGCCTGCGCGGCCGCCCTGCTTGTGAATCCCAGCCCCGCAGTGTTATGCATTATGCACAGTGTAGGGCTGGGATTCACAAGCAGGGCGGCCGCGCAGGCGCAGTCTGCGAGACTGCATCTGAAGTCAGACGGGCAGAGCTCACTGCGCCTGCGCCCAGGCAGAACAAAACTGCGCAGGCGCCGGATTTGATTTGGAAACAGCGCGGAGGGGGTGGCGCCCAAGAAACCTTGAGTGACGGCAGTGTGGCGTGTGCAGCAGGGGGGTTAAGACCTACCTCCAGGGCTAAAGACAGGTATTTTTGCAAAATTATAAAACGCTTTATTTCTGCTTTGACTGCGCCAATAACTAAAAGAGCCACCTTGTCAGAATGCAGCATTACTGCTGCGCAAGTTGGCTCTTTTAGTTTCTAATGGCTGGAGGGGGTGACAGAGTCCCTTTAATAAATATGTTAAAAAGAAGAGGGCCCAATACTGACCCCTGTGGTACCCCACTGCTAACCGCGACCCAGTACGAGTGTGCTCCATTAATAACCACCCTTTGTTTCCTATCCCTGAGCCAGCTCTTAACCCACTTACACATATTTTCCCCTAACCCCATTATTCTCATTTTATGTATCAACCTTTTGTGTGGCACCGTATCAAAAGCTTTTGAAAAGTCCATATACACTACATCTACTGGGTTCCCTTGGTCCAATCCGGAACTTACCTCTTCATAGAAATTGATCAGATTAGGCCTGACAGGAACGGTCCCTAGTAAACCCGTGCTGATACTGGGTCATGAGGTTATTCCTCTTCAGATACTCCAGCATCCCTTAGAATGCCCTCCAGGATTTTACCCATAGTAGAGGTTAAGCTTACTGGCCTATAATTTCCGAGTTTAGCTTTTGTCCCCTTTTTGAACATTGGCACCACATTTGCTATACGCCAGTCCTGTGGTACAGACCCTGTTATTATGGAGTCAACTGAAATGTCCAGAGGGCGGAGGAAGCTGGAGCTGCTCAGCCGTGCAGATTAGGTGGCTGTGGAGTGCCGAGAAAAGCTCCTACTACCGCGGTGTGTGCCACGCACAGTATTTCATTACACCATGGGGCCTGGTGAGCAGAAGCATAAGAGGCAGGGTCCAGACTGGGCCCGGGTTCCCCTCTGTTCCCCCATACAGTACTGAGGGCAGTAATGCCCTGATGGTGGCCCTATGCATACATCTCGCTATTGGCCTGCAAAATCACAGACTCTGTGAAGACAAAGGGAGGTCACCAAATATTAATGGAATTCAGATTTCTCTTTTGTCCATTTACTTTGCCTTTTGTTAATCGTTAATAGTTTATTTTTAACCCTTCTATTTTTTAAATCATTCTTATTTTGCAGCAATTTTTCTACACCTGCCTAAAACTTTGCACAGTCCTGCATATATCATATTTATCTACATGTCAGTCTGCCTACCTATAGGTTTAGCTATTCGAGCGCGATTCAACAAAACATCTCGGACCAATATTATGCAATGGGAATGTGCGTATGTCCGATTTTTTTCCTCAGACTGAGTATGTTTGAGGGAAAAATCATGACATGTCAATGTTTGATCCGATATTCGTAATTTGTACTCTACCATGCAAGCCAATGAGTCTGTGGAAAATATCTGACTGCATTCGGGTGACATCTGACTGACAGAATGGAGAACATACGAAAATTGTTTTTTTCCATCTTCTCCACATCAAAGAAAATTTGTTCACACTCTGATCAAACTCTAATCAGAGTCCAGCATAGCAAAATTGGTCTGATTCTCTCAAATGTACTCTGGTGTGACTTTAACCTAATTGTCGATCTGTTTATCTCGTAGATAGATACACGATAAGCCGAAAGCAGGACCATACCAATAGTATTAATGGAGCGTTCTCTTTGATCCATACAATGTGAAAAATAGCAGTGGTAAAATCCAATTCAATTAAATAGATGTAGAATTTTACTGCTTTTTCTAACTAGATACTGCACATAAATAAATCTTTTTTTAAGTTTAGGAATGAGCACTCATTGAACTCTGTACAACTTCTGAAATTGAGTTTTATCTTGTAGCGGAGGATTAATTCTTGACCTCTTTTGCTAATTTAATTGAAGAACTAAAAGGGATCTACATGCAAACTCACATAACACCCTGACTTCTGCTGGTAGGTTATGTCATAATCTGTTATCTTCTTCCAAGAAGGGGTTAATGTATTAAAAAGTTATATTTAGAGAGGGGCAGACAGCTTTGCTTCCTAAGTAAGGCGTAATAAGCTAAACCTTCTTTGAATCTTCGGGGGTTTAAGTCTTCCAGGGATAAACGTAAACACGGCAGAATATGCTGGCAAGGAGGTTGACTCTGCAGTAGTCGTGGTGGCTTTTTACAAGACAACATGGGACATGGTACTACTACTTAACAACTGAAGATCTCAGGAATTCAGACATCAGCTTCCTTCAAAGAAATGAAACCTTAAATATTCTTGTATCTTTTCACTTTGGTACAAGGACAAGACATGGACTTGGGGCGAGCAAAGCTCTTGAGATGTGGCATGAATGCTCTTCATCAGGCCATTCACACCATCCATGGTTTAGCCTGGACAGATGGAAAACAGGTCATCCTCACAGCTCTGCACCTCCAAAAGGATGAAGCAGAATTTGGCAGCTCGGTGGTCATCGGACAGTTTGAACATGTTCATGGCCTATTTTGGGCACCTGCAAATGATACTCCAGCTTTGCTGGCTGTTCAGCATAAGAAACATGTCACTATATGGCAACTTTACTACAACCCATTGGAAAAGAATAAACTGGTTGTCTCTCAAACCTGTGAGTATGGAGATTCTCTCCCTGTTCTACCACAAGGATCCATATGGCACCCAAAAAAAGACATGTTAGGCGTTGTAACTAAAAAGGATGTCACTGTTTTGTATACAGTCTCTAATAGCAGTAGCAGCATTAAGGCGGACATTACATGTAGTAGTGTCATTCGATCTGCTTGCTGGACAAAAGACGGTAGTCGCGTGGTGGTAGCCATGGAGGACTCTCTTTACTCTTACATTTGGAACGATGACCAAAAGACATTAAGTCCTTGCACTTTTTGCCCTATATTTAATATCGATGCTACAATTGTTGCACTTCAACCCATTATGGATTACCAAGTGGTTGTGACTACTGAGACTTCAGTGAAATCTCCATACATCCAAAACAAGGACCCTGAAGGATCTACCTTCCAATCTTCTCTGCTTATGTTGGATGAAGAATTAAACAGGAACAACAGGAGGATCTCTATAGACTCAGGGAAATCTGAGCCAGTCGACATGCTAAAGGTCACATCATTGATGCCATCAGAAATGTCCCAGATCCTTGCAAGACATCGTAAGTCTGATCCAAGTCCGCTCATTAACTTAAAACAGAGGAGCATATCAGTTGAAAACAGGTCAGAATTGTCCAACCTCTTGCTTATAACATTTGAGAAGAACTCAACAACCACCAGAAAAGTGGCAATACCAGGTATTTCCTCACCAGACATCATAGCTCTCGATTCCCGTTGTGAAAGAGTTGCAGTAGCATCTAACGCTTGCAACCTGGTGTTGATTTATCCTATTGCGCCATCTTGTATGCCCAATATTCAACAAATTCGTCTTGAAGAGAACGAAAAAGCCAAAGGACTATGTTTTCTTACCGATATGTTGCTACTAATTTTGATTGGAAGACCAAAGACCAGTGATTTAGGGTTTGTGCATATGTTGGTTTCTGAAAAATACACAGTGCACTTAGCGACTAGACAAATAATGCCCATTGAATATATACCCTCACGACTAAACTCTGGCCAGAACTTGACTTCAGATCAACCTAGTTTGACCATTGGTGGTTACAAACCATTTGGTGATGAGCTTAATGTTGGCAAAGAGTTTTGGATGCCAAACCACATTGGCAATAAATCTCCACGTATGAGGCGGAAAATTAGAGATCTTGTGCGTGGGACAAGTGGTGAGGAAAGCCCAACATCAAGTCTGGATGACAATGATGACAGCAAGGTAGCCGAATGTACTATAACTGTAGAGACTCTGAAGGCTGAGCCAACAGTTCGCAGGCCGGTAAAGGGAATGACCACCAAGATATTACACAGATCATTTTCTCAGAGATCAAACAATGACCTTCAAGAAACAAACGAGAATCATTTTTCAACAGTCCCCAAGGATGATACTGAGGGCATGACACATTTTCAAGTTCATCCTTCAGGAGCAAAAGATTCTTTGAAGATGTACTCTAAAGTTTTGCCGTATCCATCTTCTGATGACCCACCTTATATTACTATAAGTCAGCAGGTATTCCTTATATTCTTATAATGTTATGATAATAGTTTCATATCTTAATTATTTACGGAAATTACTGTTATATAGTCAATAAATGTGAGATGATTAAGGACTGTGGCTGCTGAAAGTAAAGGGGTAAAAGTTTTGGTCCAAATGTGTCCTCAATCCATGAACTGGAATGAGTTCTGTTTAGTAAAGTCTATAGATTTTTTTTATAGTACTATAACCATATCAAAACTTGACTGATGACAATTCTTGTAGAAGGTGTTCTGGGGAATCTAAATAACAGCATCTTAAATGTAATAATTGGTATAGATTTGAGTTCATGGACTGAAGACATATCCAGTCATGCAAGGTTCTTGGGGTATTATGTTCATACTGAGGGTTTTTTTTAGGAATTTTTTTTGCATGAAATTAGGAGAAATTCAACTCAAAATACTTGTGTTTCTTGATGAGGTTTCCAGGTGTCGGATTTTTAAAGACAACCTTTTATTGGATTATTATGGTAGTTAATCTCAACTGAGTATCTGCTAGAATTGGTGCTGTTGCACTGATTCTGGAATATTTTTCTTTTTCAACTTTGGTCCTCCATTCCAAAGTTATGTCCCTGGTAATAATAGTGCAATTTTCCCTTCAACCAATTGGGCATATGCCACAGAACTTCCTTGTGGGTGCAGCCATGTTATAATTGGCTAGCAGCATAGGAGAAAACGCAAACGCCCATAAAGTGGTAAACACCCAGTTGGCTGAAGGGAAAATTTGCACCATTTTTAGTGGGAGGTATAACTTTGGATAGATGGGGCACAGAAGAAAAAGAAAAACTGTGGCAGGTACTCCGTTTTTTGCAGTCTTTTGACTTTGGTGTCAAGTTTGGTCAAGGATTCACAAATGTCTTCTTTTATTTCCATAGTGAGGTTTTCAAAAATTGTAGGAAAAAACTTTGCTGTATGAAGCGCAATGTGAATTTCTGATTCAAGTCAATAGTGAGAATATCTGAAGTGGGTTTTGATCTGGATTTTGGACGAGATCCACTTAAATATCCACGTGAGCTTTATAACCTGTGCTGCTACATCACACAGGTCTCATTGCTCACCACCAATGAATGACCTTATGGCCCGGGATCCTGAAGGCTGTTCCCATGTCAATAGAAGGTATACAGTTTAGGCTAAGATCTCAGACATCACAGACCCCATGAACAGATGTATATTTTACCAATGTATGATAATTAGAACATGCAATAGGTTTACTGTTGGTCCATGATGAACTTCTCACAGCCAGTGAAACATCTGGAAACATGAATTAGAGGGATAGAAGATCATCGAGTGTAATTCTGGCCATACAATGTGAAGAATTCCATCTAAAGCCACCACTTATGACATGACTAAGCAACCATCCAAAGTGTATGTTGTCTTGACTCTCATGGAAGATGTCAGAAGGGTCAAAAAAATTTCAACATGCACGATCCTTTTATTCTTAAGCATGATCGGCCGCCACTTTTGATTACCAAAGGCTTACTCTCCCCTCCCTATTAAGAACACATGCATGCTCAGCTGAGCCCCAGCAATGCCCAGCTTGTATGCCTACAAAGTGCCCTGCTCATGGGGTTCCCATTCTGTAATGTGCCCAGTCTCACATCTGTGAATAGGTTCATCTCTGCTTTTTTGTAAAACATGTTTTGCACTCTTATTGGGTGTCTCATTATTGCGACAAAGCTGGTGTGTTTCTGTAAAAAAGTGTTAAGGTTGCACCTTGATTAGAAAAATTGAACCACAAAAACCCTAAAGCGTTTTGGTAAGTGAACTTTGTTAGTGGGTCTTGGACTCACCATACCCTCAGGGTCTTTTCCAATGCCTCTTTTGGTGGCATGTTCATCTGTTATTTATGATTTGTTGGTGCCTCCACCAATTTACTGATGTTTGGTATTTGTTGCAAACAAATTATGGAAGACCCATGGTTGAATTTACAGGGAATGTGGTAGCAAAAAAGATAGTAGTAAATTATAGAATCACAGAATCCTAGAATGTTAGAGTTGGAAGGGACCTCCAGGGTCATCTGGTCCAACCCCCTGCTCAATGCAGGATTCACTGAACCATCTCAGACAGATGTCTGTCCAGCCTGTTTGAAGACTTCCATTGCAGGAGAACTCACCACCTCTCGTGGCCGCCTTCTCCACTCATTGATCAACCTCTCTGTCAAAAAGATTTTTCTAATATCTATTCTGTGTCTCCTCCCTTTCAGTTTCATTCCATTGCTTCTCGTGTTTCCATGTGCAAAAGGCAAAGTCTGAAAATCTCTTCACACTTAAGGTACCGTCACACTCAGCGACGCTGCAGCGATATAGACAACGAGCCGATCGCTGCAGCGTCGCTGTTTAGGTCGCTGGGGAGCTGTCACACAGACAGCTCTCTCCAGCGACCAACGATCAGGGGAACGACTTCAGCATCGTTGAAACTGTCTTCAACGATGCTGAAGTCCCCCTGCAGCACCCGGGTAACCAGGGTAAACATCGGGTTACTAAGCACAGGGCCGCGCTTAGTAACCAGATATTTACCCTGGTTACCATTGTAAAAGTAAAAAAAAAACACTACATACTCACATTCTGATGTCTGTCACGTCCCCCGGCATCCACAGGGTTAAACTGCTTTCGGCAGGAGTGCTTGCTAATGCTGCGCTGCTGCCGAGAGCTTCCTGCACTGACTGTGTCAGCGCCAGCAACCGGCAGTAACAGCAGTGACGTCACCGCTGTGCTCTGCTTTACGGCCGGCACTGACAGTCAGTGCAGGGAAGCTCTCGGCAGCAGCGCGTGCATTTAGCAGCGCTCCTGCCGAAAGCAGTTTAACCCTATGGACGCCGGGGGACGTGACAGACATCAGAAGGTGAGTATGTAGTGTTTTTTTTTTACTTTTACAATGGTAACCAGGGTAAATATCGGGTTACTAAGCGCGGCCCTGCACTTAGTAACTCGATGTTTACCCTGGTTACCATTGTAAAACATTGCAGGCATCGTTGCTTTTGCTGTCAAACACAACGATACACGCCGATCTGACGACCAAATAAAGTTCTGGACTTCTAGCTCCGACCAGCGATATCACAGCGGGATCCAGATCGCTGCTGCGTGTCAATCACAACGAGATCACTATCCAGGACGCTGCAACGTCACGGATCGTTGTCGTTCTCTAGACTATTCTTTTAACAACAAATGTTGATTTTCTTTTCAAACGTTAAGCACTGTGAACAGAGTGTCACACACCACATACAGTGTGATGATTGGGTGTGCCACATGTAGGGTGATGACACGTAAGAAGTGATGACTGGGCACATCACATAAGAGGGTTATAAATGGGCTCAAAATGCACAAGATGATGACTGGGGACAAAACGCACAAGGTGGGCACATTACATAAGAGGGCGATAACTGGACACAACGCACAAAGTGATGACTGGGCACAAAACGCACAAGGTGATGACTGGGCACATTACATAAGAGGGTTATAAATGGGCACAAAACGCACAAGATGATGACTGGGCACAAAAGGCACAAGGTGATGACTGGGCATAAAATGCACAAGGTGATGACTGGGCACATTACATAAGAGGGTTATAAATGGGCACAAAACGCACAAGGTGATGACTGGGCACATCACATAAGAGGGTTATAAATGGGCACAAAACGCACAAGGTGATGACTGGGCACAAAAGGCACAAGGTGATGACTGGGCATAAAATGCACAAGGTGATGACTGGGCACATTACATAAGAGGGTTATAAATGGGCACAAAACGCACAAGATGATGACTGGGCACAAAACGCACAAGGTGATGACTGGGCACAAAACGCACAAGATGATGACTGGGCACATCACATAAGAGGGTTATAAATGGGCACAAAACGCACAAGGTGATGACTGGGCATAAAACGCACAAGGTGATGACTGGGCACAAAACGCACAAGATGATGACTGGGCACATCACATAAGAGGGTTATAAATGGGCACAAAACGCACAAGGTGATGACTGGGCACAAAACGCACAAGGTGATGACTGGGCGCACAATGTTCTCGGGGATGACTCCGCATTCTGCATACATAGTAATAATGGGGCATAGCACATACAGGGGGATGACTAGGTACACAATATACAAGATTACACCGTGCACTATATATTGGCAACAGCCTTGAAGATTGGAGAGAAAAAGCCAGGTTTACATACAAAATTAAAGGGGTATTCACATCTCCAAGATTCTATCCCAATATGTAGTAGATGTAATATTAATATTATAGGCAAACACCTCCGATTAGAAATATAGCATAGTTTTTCTGATTCGCTATGTCTCTTTCCTCATGTGCAGGCATTACAGGACCTTGGGTATCCATGGTTACGGCCACTGATATAGTGACAGTTAGTTAGCTAGTTGCTAGTGGTCGAAACCATGGATACCTAAGGTCCTTCAATGCCTGCACATGAGGAAAGAGACATAGTGAATCAGAAAAACTATATTACGTTTCTAATTGGAGTTATTTGCTATTATTATTATTATTATACCTACTACATATTTGGATTGGATCTTGGAGATGGGAATACCCCTTTAAGCGTTGGCAATTTCTCACATTTGTCTTATTTAAATTGACTTTGTTGCCCACGGCAACCAATCACAGCACAACTTTCATTTTTCCAGAGCAGTTTACTAAATGTTTGCTGAGCTCTGATTGGTTGCTATGGATGACAAGGCCAGTTTACAGGTTGATAAATGAGGCCCAATGAATGATAATCCAGGTATGGTGAGTACAGAATTATGTTCTGAGCCTAATTCACCGAGTGACTACTGTACGTTTTGCATCCCATGTATCAGCAGTTAAAGGGGCAGATTCACGACAAGTGTCCCAAAGAAAAACTGAGTTTGTTGTCCATAGTGACAACAAAATTTACTAAACTAAGGCTATTTTAACCCCTTTCCGACGCTGGACGTAAATTTACGCCGACGTCGGACACCCTCCCTTTGATGTGGGCTCCGGCGGTGAGCCCACATCTTTCCCAGGACATGTCAGCTGTTTTGAACAGCTGACATGTGCCCGGAATAGCCGCAGCCGGAATTGCGATCCACCCGCGGCTATTAACCCGTTAAATACCTCTGTCAAACTCTGACAGTGGCATTTAACAAGCACTTCCGGCAATTGCGCCAGAAATCCGCCCACGGGTGTTGATCCTGTGTTATTTACTTTATATATAGGTGTTTTAGTCATTGTATGGAAGGAGGGGGTGAGCTGTGATATCATCTTTTATGTATGGTGTATCCTGTGCTATCAACTGTATATCACAGCTCACCTCCTCCTCATCCTATACAATGACTGATAACACCTCTGTATACAGTAGATAACACAGGATCCACCATTCACAATAGGTGATGTCACAGCTCACCTCCTCCTCCTGTACAATGAATGATAACACCTCTATATACAGTAGATAATACTGGATCCACTATTTACAATAGGGGACGTCACAGCTCACCTCCTCCTCCTGTACAATGACTGATAACACCTCTATATACAGTAGATAACACAGGATCCACCATTCACAATAGGTGATGTCACAGCTCACCTCCTCCTCCTGTACAATGACTGATAACACCTCTATATACAGTAGATAACACAGGATCCACCATTCACAATAGGTGATGTCACAGCTCACCTCCTCCTCCTGTACAATGAATGATAACACCTCTATATACAGTAGATAATACTGGATCCACTATTTACAATAGGGGATGTCACAGCTCACCTCCTCCTCCTGTACAATGACTGATAACACCTCTATATACAGTAGATAACACAGGATCCACCATTCACAATAGGTGATGTCACAGCTCACCTCCTCCTCCTGTACAATGACTGATAACACCTCTATATACAGTAGATAACACAGGATCCACCATTCACAATAGGTGATGTCACAGCTCACCTCCTCCTCCTGTACAATGACTGATAACACCTCTATATACAGTAGATAACACAGGATCCACCATTCACAATAGGTGATGGCACAGCTCACCTCCTCCTCCTGTACAATGACTGATAACACCTCTATATACAGTAGATAACACAGGATCTATGATTCACAATAGGTGATGTCACAGCTCACTTCCTCTTGTACAATGACTGATAAAACCTCTATATACAGCAGATAACACAGGATCCACCATTCACAATAGGTGATGTCACAGCTCACCTCCTCCTCCTGTACAATGATAACACCTCTATATACAGTAGATAACACAGGATCCACCATTCACAATAGGTGATGTCACAGCTCACCTCCTCCTCCTGTATAATGACTGATAACACCTCTATATACAGTAGATAACATAGAATCCTATGTTATCTAATGTATAGGGAAGTTTTACTTTATATTCCTATCTGTGATTATGAGACTCCTGTAAAATCTTCTGTACAAAACAGGTAACGTGAGTCTAATGACAGTCCTCGTGACTAGTGTGAAAATTGCAAGATTTTTTTTTATATAGATAGTGATATTGAAAGAAAACAAAATAAAAAATAAAGTAAATTAAACATACGACGTACAAATATGATATTACAAATAAGTAATTTTTTTATTATAAATTTCCTTTAAAGGCACAGAAGGAGCTTGGTATAAGCATTCCCTAGAAACAAGACATATACCCTTTAAAAGGAACCTGTCATGTGCCCAAATGCTATTAACTTGCAGCTATAGGGTAAAACTGCAGGTTAATAGTATTATAAAGCTATCCGGCTGCTTTATTCAAAGTACGCCTACTGGGAGAAAATTAACTTTCTTCCTCTTGGGAGCCACCAGCTTTTAGTCATAGGTGCATTCTCAGAGTAGCTTCCGTCACCACTTAGTACACTGTCAGCAGCAGCTGTAAGCAACACCCCAGGACTTTGATTGACAGCTGGCTCTGTAGCGCATCTGTGCAGAGCAAGTTGTCAATGAAAGTGCTGGGCATGCATACAGCTGCTGCTCACAGTGTACTGAGTGGTGACTGAAGCTGTTCTGTGCACACCTGTATGACTGAAAGCCGGCGGCTCCCGAGAGGAATAAAGACATTTTCTACCATTTTTTACACTTTCAGTAAATAGGACATCTTTATAAAGATATTAGCCTTTAGGATAACCCTGTATCTGTGAGTTAATAGCTTTTTGGGGGACATGACAGGTTATACTTAAAAATTGGAGACTTCAGTTAGCATATCAATGTTTCAGAGCATGTAGCATTACTACGTTTTGGAAAGGGTCCTTCTTTTTTTCTTTTCAATGTTCTTTTTATTGAAAAATAATGCAAATGTACAAAGATAATGACATTCGTATAGTAACAGATGGACAATGTAACAATAAACTCTCAGGAATTTAACAGTAACAAAAGAGAGGCTCCTTTTTTACAACGTTTTCAGTTTAAAAAAAAAAGAACAGTAGAAAATTGGAGCAATCTTTTCCATCAGGAAAAGGAAACATATAAAAACACAATGATACTTTAAAGTAAATATAATAGACATAAGACAGTAAAGAAAGAGAAAAAAAGAAGGGGGGGGGGTGGAAGGAGGGGGGGGGGGGGGGTTGCATCGTGAGTTCAGCTCTCTGTTTCAATCAATCCTTGGTTACATCGATTCCGGGAGACGACCTGAATATGATCCAAGGTAGCCAAATTCCTTCAAATTTAGGGATGGAATGGTTCACCAAGGCTACAAGTTCAGCCATGTGATACAATTGATCTATTTTTTTCAGTACTTGTTGATATGTCGGAACGTTCGTGGTTTTCCAGAAAATGGGGACCAATAGCTTGGCTGAAGCCAATATGTTTTGAGCTAAAATAGTGGGCCATGTGCATCTAGGCCACACAGGGAAATTCAAGAGCGCCATCTCTGGAGTCAATTGCAACTCTCTCCCAGTCACATCTTTAATCAATTGTTCCATCATCCTCCAGAAACCACGAATCATCGGACACGACCACCAAAGATGGAGGTATCCGCCCTCTTCTAAGTTGCATCTCCAACAGTCAGCGTGGGGGCACAATCTCCAGGTCCGAAGCTGCGTTTGAGATATATACCACCTAGATACTATCTTATAGGAATTTTCTTGGGTTTTAACGCAACTTGTGGGTCCGTGAGAGTATTTATATATGTGTGCCACTTGAGTCTGTGTAAAAGTGTACCCTAGGTCTTTTTCCCACCCTAGAATGTACGCTCTCTTAATGCTTAACTCATCCGTTATAAGTGTTTGGTAAATCGTGGAGAGTACTTTAGTGGGTCTGGACGTCCTAGCACACATGGTTTCAAATGGGGTAAGCTTGCGCGTAATATTTGAAAAATATTGTAGTCTTTTCAGCGTTTTTTTAAGTGTCGAGTATTGTAAGAAATTTAGGTTCGTCAGGTCAGGTATCTCACGAAGTTCTGATAGTAGGAGAAGCGTACCCTCGTTTAACATTTGGTCTATTGGATATTTTTTAGCTCTATTCCCAATCGAATGCGTTATAATATCTGAGAGGATTAGCAACGGTGAGGAAGGAGGAGTAAGAATGTTATGTGCTTTTGCCCATATTTTTATAAGTGTACGTGTAAGCGGGTTGGGGTGAGTGGGAAATGAATGCTTCCCTGCATAGGTCAATAGTAGTGGTCTAATAGGAATAGGAGATATTTCTTTCTCTATATCCGTTGCCAGGTTTCCTTGGGAGTCTCTAATTAAACCTACTGACCGAGATAGTACTGCAGCATAGTAGTATTTCTTTATATCTGGGGCTCCCATTCCCCCCAAGCGCCTAGGCAAAGTCAATGTACGGAAGGCTATGCATGGTTTCATTCCTTTCCAGATATATTGAGAGAATATGGAATTAACCCTGGTTAGGAGAGTGGAGGGAATGTGTATGGGTAGTACCTGGAACAAATATGTGAATTTGGGCAGGATCAGGCTTTTTATTAGGTTCTTTCTACCCGTCCAAGAGAGATACGGGTCCCTCCATGATTGGATGGTAGCGATTGTATGTTTAAGTAACGGGTGATAATTGTCTTCCAATAGCCCTTTATCTGTTCTGCCTATTTTAATCCCTAGATAGTTAATGTAACGTTTGGGCCATGCAAATGGGTATAAGCTTTTCGCCTTAGTAAGAATGTGTTGAGGAATATTTAAGTCTAGGGCCTCAGACTTGGACATGTTCACTTTAAAATTTGATAGATCACCAAAGATAGTTAAAATCTTCGACAGGGCAGCTAGACCTCTGAGGGGCTTAGTCATCAGGACCAAAAGGTCATCGGCGAAAGCCGCAGTTTTATGGTGCGTATTCCCTATTTTGATACCCTCTATTTCTTGGCATTGTTATATAACAGTCAGTAATGGTTCCATTGTTAGTACAAATAACAGTGGAGACAGTGGGCATCCCTGCCGTGTCCCATTTTTAATAGAAAACCTATCGGTCAAGGAGCCATTGATTTTTATTCGGGCTGATGGATCTCTATACATTTTCATTATAGTGGAGATCATTTGGTTTGGGAAGCCAAAACTCCTCATTGTCTCCTCGAGATAGGTCCAGTCCACCCTGTCAAAGGCCTTCTCTGCGTCCGTTCCCAATAGGACCAAAGGAAGTTTATTTATTTTCGCATAATGCATAAGATGCAAAATTTTGTGCGTATTATCCTTTCCTTCTCTTCCTCCCACAAAGCCTGTTTGGTTTAAAGAGATTAACGTCGGCAGGAACTCAGCTATTCTGTGAGCTAGTAGGCTAGCAAATAATTTCAGATCAGCATTCAATAATGAAATCGGCCTATAGCTACTACAGAACTCCTGATCTTTACCGTCTTTGTAAATTAGTGAAATCCGCGCTTCAAGCGTCTGAGTGGGAAAACTATCGCCACCTTGTATATCATTATATGTTTTCAGTAATCGTGGGAGGAGAGACGATGAGAAGGATTTGTAGTAAGTTACTGGAAGTCCATCTGGACCAGGAGCCTTACCAGAACTACTCCCCGACAGGGTGGACCGGAGTTCCTCTAAAGTAAAGGAAAGGGTCCTTCCTCAGGCTTGGATTACAAAAATCTTTACAGCTGAAACCAGAAGTTTCCATAGACTATATAAAAGACACATCTGCATGTTTTTCTGAATATCTGACATGAAATCAGAATAAACCTTTCCCGTTTTAAGTCAATTAGGATTATTATAATCTATATATATAATTGTCTAAGGGGTACTTTCATCTTTCTATCTGTCCTTCTGTCTTTCTGTCTGCAACTTCCTTCACGGAAATCCCGCGTCGCTGATTGGTCTCGCCAGCTGCCTGTCATGGCTGCCGGACCAATCAGAAACGGGCACAGTCCGATTGGTCCCTCCCTACTACCCTGCAGTCAGTGCCCGTCGCCCCCATACTCCCCTCCAGTCACCGCTCACACAGGGTTAATGCCAGCGGTAACGGGCCGTGTTATGCCGCAGGTAACGCACTCCGTTAACGCTGCTATTATCCCTGTGTGTCCCCAACTTTTTACTATTGATGGTGTGTATGCAGCATCAATAGTAAAAAGATCTAATGTTGCAAATAATAATAATAAAAAAAAAGGTTATTCTCACCTTTCGACGTCGCGGCTGTCCTCGGCAGTGCAAGCGGCAGGTTCCGGTGCCAAGGATGCTATGCGAGAAGGACCTGCCATGACGTCACGGTCATGTGACCGCGACATCATCACAGGTCCTGCGCTTATACCAACCCTGGGACCGGAAGCTGCTGCGTGCACCGCACACAGGCGCCAGGACTTCAATAGGCCTTCGGAAGGTGAGTTCTGTTATATACTACGTCGACTGTGCAATATACTACGTGGCTATGTTATATACTACGTCGACAGTGCAATATACTACGTAGCTATGCAATATACTACGTGCCTCTACAATATACTACGTGGCTCTGCTATATACTAAGTCGCTGACCAATATACTACATAGTTGTGCAATACACTACGTGACTGTGTTATATACTACGTGGCTGTGCAATATACTACGTGCCTGTGCAATATACTACGTGGCTCTACAATATACTATGTGGCTATGTTATATACTGGGTGGCTGTGCTATATACTGTTATGACCCCAATGGCAGAGGGTCTCAAAAGTACATACCAAGTCTGCAAACACAAAAAAACAGCTCATAGGGCAGTGGTAACTGGGCTGACCATATATCTAATCCTAGCACCACAAATAGCAGCAGCCGGGGAACGTGCCTACGTTGGTTCTAGACGTCTCGCGCCAGCCGGAGAACTAACTAACCCTAGAAGGGAAAAGATAGACCTTTCTTGCCTCCAGAGAAAAGACCCCAAAAGTTGGATACAAGCCCCCAACAAATAATAACGGTGAGGTAAGGAGAAAAGACAAACGTAAGAATGAACTAGATATTTTGCAAAGAGAGGCCCACTGACTAATAGCAGAATATAGTAAGATGACTTATATGGTCAGCAAAAACCCTATCAAAATTTCCACGCTGGATATTCAAGAACCCCCGAACCGTCTAACGGCCCGGGGGGAGAACACCAGCCCTCTAGAGCTTCCAGCAAAATCAGGAATCACATTTAGTACAAGCTGGACAAAAAATAAGAGCAAAGCAAATAACCAAAAAACAAGGAAGCAGGACTTAGCTTAATTTTGCAAGATCCAAGACCAGCAGACAGGAGCAAACAGAAAGGAACTGATTACAACGATGCCAGGCACTGGACTGAGAAACCAGGAAGTTTATATAGCAACACCCCTGGACTAACGACCCAGGTGGGTGCCAAACTGAGGAAAGACAATCCCAGAGTCATATCACTAGTGACCACAAGAGGGAGCCAAAAAAGTCTAATTCACAACAGAACCCCCCCTTTAAGGAGGGGTCACCGAACCCTCACCAAGACCACCAGGGCGATCAGGATGAGCAGCGTGAAAGGCACGAACTAAATCGGCCGCATGCACATCAGAGGCAACCACCCAGGAATTATCCTCCTGACCATAGCCCTTCCACTTGACCAGATACTGAAGCCTCCGCCTGGAGAGACGAGAATCCAAGATCTTCTCCACCACGTACTCCAACTCGCCCTCAACCAACACCGGAGCAGGAGGCTCAACAGAAGGAACCACAGGTACAACGTACCGCCGCAACAAAGACCTATGGAACACGTTGTGAATGGCAAACGACACCGGAAGATCCAAGCGAAAGGACACAGGATTAAGGATTTCCAATATCTTGTAAGGACCGATGAAGCGAGGCTTAAATTTAGGAGAGGAGACCTTCATAGGAACAAATCGAGAAGACAGCCATACCAAATCCCCAACACGAAGTCGGGGACCCACACCGCGGCGGCGGTTGGCAAAACGCTGAGCCTTCTCCTGTGACAACTTCAAGTTGTCCACCACATGATTCCAGATCCGCTGCAACCTATCCACCACGGAATCTACCCCAGGACAGTCAGAAGGCTCCACATGTCCCGAGGAAAAACGAGGATGGAAACCAGAGTTGCAAAAACATGGCGAAACCAAAGTAGCGGAACTAGCCCGATTATTAAGGGCAAACTCAGCCAACGGCAAGAAGGTCACCCAATCATCCTGATCTGCAGAAACAAAACACCTCAAATAAGCCTCCAGAGTCTGATTAGTTCGCTCCGTTTGTCCATTAGTCTGAGGATGAAAGGCAGACGAAAACGACAAATCAATGCCCATCTTAGCACAAAAGGATCGCCAGAACCTGGAAACAAACTGGGATCCTCTGTCAGACACAATATTCTCAGGAATGCCGTGTAAACGAACCACATTCTGAAAGAACAAAGGAACCAGATCGGAAGAGGAAGGCAGCTTAGGCAAAGATACCAAATGGACCATCTTGGAAAAGCGATCACATACCACCCAGATGACAGACATGCCCTGAGACACCGGAAGATCTGAAATGAAATCCATGGAAATGTGTGTCCAAGGCCTCTTCGGGACAGGCAAGGGCAAGAGCAACCCGCTGGCACGAGAACAGCAAGGCTTAGCTCGAGCACAAGTCCCACAGGACTGCACAAATGACCGCACATCCCGTGACAAGGAAGGCCACCAAAAGGACCTAGCCACCAGATCTCTGGTGCCAAAAATTCCCGGATGCCCTGCCAACACCGAGGAATGAACCTCGGAAATGACTCTGCTGGTCCACTTATCAGGAACAAACAGTCTGTCAGGTGGACAAGAGTCAGGTCTACCAGCCTGAAATCTCTGCAACACACGTCGCAAATCCGGAGAAATGGCTGACAGGATAACTCCCTCTTTGAGAATACCAACTGGTTCTGCGACTCCAGGAGAGTCAGGCACAAAGCTCCTTGAAAGAGCATCAGCCTTCACATTCTTTGAACCTGGTAAATACGAGACCACAAAGTCAAAACGGGAGAAAAACAATGACCAGCGGGCCTGTCTAGGATTCAGGCGTTTAGCAGACTCGAGATACATCAGATTTTTGTGATCAGTCAAGACCACCACACGATGCTTAGCACCCTCGAGCCAATGACGCCACTCCTCAAATGCCCACTTCATGGCTAACAACTCCCGATTGCCAACATCATAATTCCGCTCAGCAGGCGAAAACTTCCTAGAGAAAAAAGCACATGGTCTCATTACAGAGCAACCAGGGCCTCTCTGCGACAAAACGGCCCCTGCCCCAATCTCAGAAGCATCCACTTCAACCTGAAAGGGAAGTGAGACATCAGGCTGGCACAAAACAGGCGCCGAAGTAAACCGGCGCTTCAACTCTTGAAAGGCTTCCACGGCTGCAGGAGCCCAGTTAGCAACATCAGAACCTTTCTTGGTCATATCCGTCAAAGGTTTAACAACGCTAGAAAAATTAGCGATAAAACGACGGTAGAAGTTAGCAAAACCCAAGAACTTCTGAAGACTCTTAACTGACGTGGGTTGAGTCCAATCATGAATAGCTCGGACCTTGACTGGGTCCATCTCCACCGCAGAAGGGGAAAAAATAAAACCCAAAAAGGGAACCTTCTGTACTCCAAAGAGACACTTTGAGCCCTTAACAAACAAAGCATTCTCACGCAAAACCTGAAACACCATCCTGACCTGCTCTACATGCGAGTCCCAATCATCAGAAAAAAACAGAATATCATCCAGATAAACAATCATAAATTTATCCAGATACTTCCGGAAAATATCATGCATAAAGGACTGAAACACTGAAGGAGCATTAGAGAGCCCGAAAGGCATCACCAAGTACTCAAAATGACCTTCGGGCGTATTAAATGCAGTTTTCCATTCATCTCCTTGCTTAATGCGCACAAGGTTGTACGCACCACGAAGATCTATCTTGGTGAACCACTTGGCACCTTTAATCCGGGCAAACAAGTCCGACAACAGAGGCAAAGGATACTGAAATTTAACAGTGATTTTATTCAGAAGCCGATAGTCAATACAAGGTCTCAAAGATCCGTCCTTCTTGGCCACAAAAAAGAATCCCGCACCAAGAGGGGAAGAGGATGGACGGATATGCCCCTTCTCCAGAGATTCCTTGATATACGAACGCATTGCGGTATGCTCAGGTACAGACAGATTAAATAATCTTCCCTTAGGAAATTTACTACCTGGAATCAAATCTATAGCGCAGTCACAGTCCCTATGAGGAGGAAGAGCACTGGACCTGGACTCGCTGAATACATCCTGGTAATCAGACAAATACTCAGGAACTTCCGAAGGAGTAGAGGAAGCAATAGACACCGGCGGGGAATCACCATGAATTCCCTGACAGCCCCAACTTGACACAGACATTGCCTTCCAATCCAAGACTGGATTATGGGTCTGTAACCATGGCAGACCCAAAATGACCAAATCATGCATTTTATGCAGAACAAGAAAACGAATCACCTCCCGATGTTCAGGAGTCATGCACATGGTTACCTGTGTCCAAAACTGCGGTTTATTTTCCGCCAATGGCGTAGCATCAATACCTCTAAGAGGGATAGGATTTACCAACGGCTCAAGAACAAAACCACAGCGCTTGGCAAACGACAGATCCATAAGACTCAGGGCAGCACCTGAATCCACAAACGCCATAACAGGGTAGGAGGACAATGAGCAAATTAAAGTCACAGACAAAATAAATTTAGGTTGCAAATTACCAATGGCGACAGGACTAACAACCCTAGTTAGGCGTTTAGAGCATGCTGATATAACATGTGTAGAATCACCACAGTAAAAACACAACCCATTCTGACGTCTATGATTTTTCCGTTCATTTCTAGTCTGAATTCTACCACATTGCATTAAATCAGGTGTTTGTTCAGACAACACCACCAGAGGATTCGCGGCTTTGCGCTCCCGCAAACGCCGGTCAATTTGAATAGCCAGCGCCATGGAATCATTCAGACCTGTAGGAATGGAGAAACCCACCATCACATTCTTAATGGCTTCAGAAAGGCCATTTCTGAAATTTGCGGCCAGAGCACACTCATTCCACTGAGTAAGCACGGACCATTTCCGAAATTTTTGGCAATACACTTCAGCTTCATCCTGACCCTGAGAAATAGCCAGCAAGGCTTTTTCTGCCTGAATTTCAAGATTGGGTTCCTCGTAAAGCAATCCGAGCGCCAGAAAAAACGCATCAATATTTGCCAATGCCGGATCTCCTGGCGCTAGCGAGAAGGCCCAATCCTGAGGGTCGCCCCGTAAGAAAGAGATAACAATTTTTACTTGCTGAGCTGAGTCTCCAGATGAACGGGGTGTCAGAGATAGAAACAATTTACAATTATTCCTGAAATTCCTAAACTTAAATCGGTCTCCAGAGAACAGTTCAGGAATAGGTATTTTAGGTTCAGACATTGGACTACTGGTAACAAAATCTTGTATGCCCTGCACACGAGCAGCAAGCTGATCCACACTTGTAATCAAAGTCTGGACATTCATGTCTGCAGCAAGCACAAGCCACTCAGAGGTAAAGGGGAGGAAAAAAGAGAGGAAAGAAAAAAAAAAAAAAAAACTCAGACTTTCCTTTCTTGTAATCCCACTTCTGCAATGCATTAAACATTCAACCTGGGCCTGGCATACTGTTATGACCCCAATGGCAGAGGGTCTCAAAAGTACATACCAAGTCTGCAAACACAAAAAACCAGCTCATAGGGCACTGGTAACTGGGCTGACCATATATCTAATCCTAGCACCACAAATAGCAGCAGCCGGGGAACGTGCCTACGTTGGTTCTAGATGTCTCGCGCCAGCCGGAGAACTAACTAACCCTAGAAGGGAAAAGATAGACCTTTCTTGCCTCCAGAGAAAAGACCCCAAAAGTTGGATACAAGCCCCCAACAAATAATAACGGTGAGGTAAGGAGAAAAGACAAACGTAAGAATGAACTAGATATTTAGCAAAGAGAGGCCCACTGACTAATAGCAGAATATAGTAAGATGACTTATATGGTCAGCAAAAACCCTATCAAAATTTCCACGCTGGATATTCAAGAACCCCCAAACCGTCTAACAGCCCGGGGGGAGAACACCAGCCCTCTAGAGCTTCCAGCAAAATCAGGAATCACATTTAGTACAAGCTGGACAAAAAATAAGAGCAAAGCAAATAACCAAAAAACAAGGAAGCAGGACTTAGCTTAATTTTGCAAGATCCAAGACCTGCAGACAGGAGCAAACAGAAAGGAACTGATTACAACGATGCCAGGCACTGGACTGAGAAACCAGGAAGTTTATATAGCAACACCCCTGGACTAACGACCCAGGTGGGTGCCAAACTGAGGAAAGACAATCCCAGAGTCATATCACTAGTGACCACAAGAGGGAGCCAAAAAAGTCTAATTCACAACAATATACTACGTGGCTGACCAATATACTACATACCTGTGCAATACACAACGTGGCTATGTTATATACTACGTGGCTGTGTTATATACTACGTAGCTCTGCTATATACTACGTACGCTGTGTTATATCCTAAGTAGCTCTGTTATATACTATGTAGCTATGTTATATACTACGTCGGTTGTGTTATATACTACGTCACTGTGAAATATAGTATGTAGCCTGTGCTATATACTACCTACATATTCTAGAATACCCGATACGTTAGAATCGGGCCACCATCTAGTCTACTATATAATTGTCTAAGGGTCACTTCCGTCTTTCTGTCATTCTGTCTTTCTGTCACGGATATTCATTGGTCGCGGCCTCTGTCTGTCATGGAATCCAAGTCGCTGATTGGTCTCGCCAGCTGCCTGTCATGGCTGCCGCGACCAATCAGCGACAGCCACAGTCCGATTAGTCCCTCCCTACTCCCCTGCAGTCAGTGCCTGGCGCCCGCTCCATACTCCCCGCAGTCACCGCTCACACAGGGTTAATGCCAGTGGTAACGGACCGCATTATGCCGCGGGTAACTCACTCCGTTACCGCCGCTATTAACCCTGTGTCACCAAGTTTTTACTATTGATGCTGCCTATGCAGCGTCAATAGTAAAAAGATCTAATGTTAAAAATAATAAAAAAAATAAAAAATCATTATATACTCACCTTCTGCCGCCTTTCCCGCTCCTCGCGACGCTCCAATGGCCGCTCCATGCAAGCGGCAGGCTCCGGTGGCAAGGATGGTATGCGAGAAGGACCTGCCATGTCGTCACGGTCATGTGACTGCGACGTCATTACAGATCCTGCGCACCTGAACGAGAAGGACCTGCCATGATGTCACGGTCATGTGACCGCGACGTCATCACAGGTCCTGCGCTCATACCAACCCTGGGACCGGATGCACCGCACACAGGCGACAGGACTACAAGGGGCCCTCGGAAGGTGAGTATATGTTTATTTTTTATTTTTTAACCTGTGACATACATGGCTGGGCAATATACTACGTAGCTGGGCAATATACTACGTGACTGGCCAATATACTACGTGGCTGGGCAATATACTACGTGGCTCTGTGCTGTATACTACGTCGCTGTGCAATATACTACGTGGCTCTGTGCTGTATACTACATCACTGGGCAATATACTATGTAAATGGGCAATATACTAGGTGGCTGGGCAATATACTACATCACTGGGCAATATACTACGTCACTGGGCAATATACTACGTGGCTGGGCAATATACTACGTCACTGGGCAATATACTACGTGACTGGGCAATATACTACGTGGCTGGGCAATATACTACGTAGCTGGCCAATATACTACGTGACTGGGCAATATACTATGTGACTGGGCAATATACTACGTGGCTGGGCAATATACTACGTGGGCTGTACAATATACTACGTGGACATGCATATTCTAGAATACCCGATGCGTTAGAATCGGGCCACATCTAGTTATTAATATGTGCCAAATGCCAGAATAATGAGAGAGAATGTTTTAAGGCATTTTTATTTCTGCAAAGTCAAAAGTTTACATACATTTCATTAGTATTTGGTACTGTTGCCCTTAAACTGAATGACTTGGGTCAAATGTTTGGGATATCCTTCCTCAAGCCTCTCACAATAGTTGGTCGGGATTTGGGCCCATTCCTCCTGACAAAACTGTTATAACTGAACCAGGTTTGTAGGTCGCCTTGCTCGCACCGGCCTTTTCTGCTTTGCCCATAAATTTTTAATAGGATTGGGATCATCCTTAAGCCACTTTGGTAAAATTTTGGCAGCATGCTTGGGGCCATTGTCGAATTGGAAGACCCATTTCCGCCCAAGCTTTAACTTCCTGGCTAATGTCTTGAGATATTGCTTCAGAATTGCCACATAATCTTCTTTTCTCATGATGCCATCTATTTTGTGAAGTGTACAAGTCCCTCTTGTAGCAAAACAACCCCACAACATGATACTGCCACCCCCATGTTTCACAGTTGGGATGGTGTTCTTATGCTTCCAAGCTTCTCTCTTTTAACTCCAAACGTAACAATGGTCATTATTCCCAAAAAGTTCAATTTTAGTTTCATCAGACCACAGAACATGTCTCCAAAAATTAAGGTCTTTGTTCCTGTGTGCATTTACAAACATTAATCTGGCTTGTTTTATGTTTCTTTTGGAGTAATGGCTTCTTCCTGGCAGAGTGGCCTTTCAGCCCATGTAGATACAGTACTCGTTTCACTGTGGATATTGATTACCAGTGCAGCGCCCCAGAGTCCTGGTCGTTGCAGTATCATGGCTCAGCCACTAAGGGGGGCCATGGTGCGTTCGATGGCACTGAAGGAGTTCTCTGAGCAGGTATCACAGTCACCAATACATTTCACAGCTGGGCCTCCGGGGGGAGCTAAGGGTGCTATTCATTAGGCCACTCCCCACCATAGTGGGTAAACTGGGGGTCAGGCAGGAAGTTAGAGAGAACGCTGACGGGATTGAACGGAGCAACACCCTGTGGCAGGGGGTGTTGTGAAGGGAGAGACTGTAGGGTCTCTGCCAGGGGTGGGATCCTGGCAGAGGCTTGGCATTGAAAGAACGTAACGGGTCCGCGCAGGCTCCTGGAAGCGGCGGGACTCAAGAAAGGACTAGAAGCGAGATAGATTGTGCTGAGTGAGAAACGAAGTCAAGCGAAAGGAGATACCAGTGAGGGTTGTGCTGAAAGAGGCAGCACCTTACTGAGGCGCACTACCGGTGGCCGGAACGCCGAGGAGGTAAAGAGTTTCAAGCCATACCTCAGACCTACGGCAGGGCAGTTAGCTTTAGGCGGACTGTCTCACGCATCACCCAGGAAGGCAAAGGGGGGTACCAACAGGAGAGGGGAGCAGATAGAGTCCCGGAAGATCTCCGAGCCTCCCCGTCATACGGGTGCGTTCCTACCATAGTATCTGGAGGGACGAGGAAGATCTTTGCGAATCAAGTTGTTGTGAGGGAACACGAGAAACAGACACAACAGTTGTGGGGTACTTTCCGTAAGCACAGCAGGGAAGGACTGCAACACATAGCGCTAGAAGGAAGGCACCGATTTCCACCTGCAAGGAGAGCTCTGGAAGTGCCATTGGACCGGCCGGACTTGCGCAGCCTGGTGAGCCGTATTCTGGACTGAGGACCCAGAGAGCTTCAGTAAAGAGGTAAAGAGACTGCAACCTGGTGTCCTCGTTATTTACCGCGACCTGCACCCCACAACTGCACCGCTACACCGTTACTACACCACTTATTGCACCGGACGTCCCCCACTGACAGACAGGGCCACGGACCGGGTCTAGCCACCGTGACAACCCCAGGTCTGAGACCTAGAGGCCCGGCTCCGGGTACCCCTCGGCCCTGCGGCGGTGTGGGGGCGCTCCAACTTGGCGTCACGAACAGGATCTACTTAAGCCTGAAGAATCGGGTCATGTGTGCCTAGAGACTGTGATTTGTTGTGCTTGGACTGTACTTTATTGAGAGAACTGTGTGCTACTGCTTGCCGTTGAGAGTTCGCGCCAAAATCCGCCGCCATTGCAGCGCTGAGAAGAGCGCAGGAAGAGAAGAGGGGCGTGGAGTGGGCGTAGACGAGCTGCAGAGCGCGAACAACAATGGCCGCCCAGTCTAAGTATTTCTGTGTCCTGAGGACGTGCCCGTCAACAGCCGAGGTACGCCTCCTGATCCTGGTTGGAGGGTGGAGACCATGGGGACGGGGCCGCCCACGAAAGAGACCGCGGGAAGAAAACGCGGAAGAGGAGAAAAAGATGGCGACATCCAGAGTGCCACGCGGAGCTGACCCGGCTCGGCCTGAGGATACGCAGCCTGAGGTAGCCTCAGGGACGCCCACACTGCGGGGTTCGGCCTTGGCAGGGCCACCGATGGGACGACCCCCTCCGCCGATGTCCGCGGAGTGTGCGGCTGCAGCCGAGACCCGACAGCTGGCACGCCGCCTAAAGGTTGACACCCGTGTGCTAGCTCGGATGGGGCAGCCAACAGAAATCCGCCTGTCCCCAGTGTCCCTTGCTCCTTCCCACCTGGCCGCATCCAAAGATACACCACCGACGCCGGACTTGAAAATAATCCCGGATGCGGAACACTACCGGCGTCCGATGGCAGCCTGGCGGAGCCGGCCCCAGCCCGCTGAGCAGATTGACCTGGTAAGCCCCCCAGAGATCCCACCGTCGCACTGGGGTGTAGTGGTGGCCTTCAATCCCCAGTCTGGACGGGGAATAATCCAGGAGATCGGGGAGCCACTACAGGTCCGTGTGGATCGGATAGAGGTGGAACCAAGCAGCGGGAGGTTTGATTGCAACTTAGAGCCAGGTGATGCTGTCACCTACACGCGGTGGAGGAGGGCCGCGGGTGAGACGGGCTGGATAGCCCGAGGCGTGCAGCGATGCGTTGCCCTCCAGGCTGCTGCAGGAGCACCTGAAGACGATACTCCGGCGAGGAAAGCTGCAGAGCCCGGTCCCGCGGAACCATCAGAAGCTCGACCTCACCGTGCCCCGGGGGAACGTGTACGGTTACCGACCAAGAGGATCTCCCAGCGGGGGATTCTGGCACTGCTGGGACCGGAACGACGCCCTGGCTCACCAGAACGATCTGTTGGTTTGGTGAGGCCGGAGAGAAGACCCCCCGCCACATCTCAACGGTAAAGTAATACCACTGAAAAATGTACATAGTTACTGTTCTTCCAAGTTGCTGCTAAACCCGTTTAGGGTTAAAGGTGACCCCTTGTTGACCCGGGGCCACTATTGTTGTTCTCAAAGTTTTGCACAAGTTTAAAAAAAAAAACTGCAGAAATCATGAACTGCGCATGATTCAAACTCTCCCTTGTAAAAAGTTGCACCTTCTTAAAGGTGCTCCCTACTGGTTTTAGCCAAAAGACACTTTGCGAAGATTCCTTCTCTACTGGTTTTAGTTAAAGACACTTTGCGAAGAAACCTTTCCTACTAGTCCTAGTTAAAGACACTTTGTGAAGATCCCGGGCTGGAAATTTGCATAAGACTGGTAGGCTGAGAAGACGAGCTACCTCAGAAAGACTTGGTCCCCTCTTAAAGGGGATGTGACGAAGTAAATTTGAAAGAGATACTGTTACCGAACAGTAATGTGATAATGATGCCTTGAAAAAGAAAATGTAACTGTTTTACATGCCGAGTTATATGTGTTGAAGTTGTTGAAATGTGAAATCTGAATAATGTTTTGTAGAAAGGAAAGATGCAGAGAGCCCGTAGGGGTAGATGTAGAAGCCTGCATAGTTGAAAGTAAAAGAAGTAATAATGAAGGTGAGGATAGAAGGTAAACCCCGCGTCCCCATTGAAAAGTTACTTTGTTACTAAGGACAGAGAGTGAACCCGTAGGGGTTAGAGAGTGAGTCCTTAAAGGAGCCGAGTAGAGCGGGCTCAGAGTTCTTTAAATGAAAGGAATGTTATGTCTATACTGTGTATAGTAGCGAAAGGCAGTAGGCCCTGGCTGAACAGGGCGGTCCTGTAAAAGAAAGGAGAGGCAGTAGGTCTGGTGCCGTAGGGACAGGCGGTCCTGCAGGTTCACAAGAAGGAGAATGTAAAGTTGAAATGCCTTATAATGTGATTATAGGAAGGCCTTTGATAGACTAAGAGTGTGAGTTTCTTAAAGGCAATGTTAAGTTATTGTTCCAAAAATTGCACTAAGTAGAATACCCGGTTGGGTAACAGAAGTTATTTATGCTCTGTAATTTATAATGTTGATTATGTTTGTAACGTTAAAAGTGTCCTCACCTCCCATAAAGGGAAGCTTACTTAAGTATACTTACTGTTATTTGCACTCAACAAAATTGTATGTCTTTTTGCTAACCTGTATTGTTGTTTTTCTTCCCAGTCCCGGAGTACTGTGTTTAACCAGGGGGGAGTGCAGCGCCCCAGAGTCCTGGTCGTTGCAGTATCATGGCTCAGCCACTAAGGGGGGCCATGGTGCGTTCGATGGCACTGAAGGAGTTCTCTGAGCAGGTATCACAGTCACCAATACATTTCACAGCTGGGCCTCCGGGGGGAGCTAAGGGTGCTATTCATTAGGCCACTCCCCACCATAGTGGGTAAACTGGGGGTCAGGCAGGAAGTTAGAGAGAACGCTGACGGGATTGAACGGAGCAACACCCTGTGGCAGGGGGTGTTGTGAAGGGAGAGACTGTAGGGTCTCTGCCAGGGGTGGGATCCTGGCAGAGGCTTGGCATTGAAAGAATGTAACGGGTCCGCGCAGGCTCCTGGAAGCGGCGGGACTCAAGAAAGGACTAGAAGCGAGATAGATTGTGCTGAGTGAGAAACGAAGTCAAGCGAAAGGAGATACCAGTGAGGGTTGTGCTGAAAGAGGCAGCACCTTACTGAGGCGCACTACCGGTGGCCGGAACGCCGAGGAGGTAAAGAGTTTCAAGCCATACCTCAGACCTACGGCAGGGCAGTTAGCTTTAGGCGGACTGTCTCACGCATCACCCAGGAAGGCAAAGGGGGGTACCAACAGGAGAGGGGCGCAGATAGAGTCCCGGAAGATCTCCGAGCCTCCCCGTCATACGGGTGCGTTCCTACCATAGTATCTGGAGGGACGAGGAAGATCTTTGCGAATCAAGTTGTTGTGAGGGAACACGAGAAACAGACACAACAGTTGTGGGGTACTTTCCGTAAGCACAGCAGGGAAGGACTGCAACACATAGCGCTAGAAGGAAGGCACCGATTTCCACCTGCAAGGAGAGCTCTGGAAGTGCCATTGGACCGGCCGGACTTGCGCAGCCTGGTGAGCCGTATTCTGGACTGAGGACCCAGAGAGCTTCAGTAAAGAGGTAAAGAGACTGCAACCTGGTGTCCTCGTTATTTACCGCGACCTGCACCCCACAACTGCACCGCTACACCGTTACTACACCACTTATTGCACCGGACGTCCCCCACTGACAGACAGGGCCACGGACCGGGTCTAGCCACCGTGACAACCCCAGGTCTGAGACCTAGAGGCCCGGCTCCGGGTACCCCTCGGCCCTGCGGCGGTGTGGGGGCGCTCCACCAGCTTCTGTCATCATCTTCACAATTTTTTTTGCTTTTGTCCTTGGGTTGATATTCACATGTCGGACCAAAGCACGTTGATCTCTGGGACACAGAACCCGTCTCCTTCCTGAGCAGTATGATGGCTGGACATTCCCATCTTGTTTGTACTTGCATACAATTTTTTATACAGATGAACAAGGTACCTTCAGGTATCTTGAAATTGTACCCAAGGATGAGCCAGATTTGTGCAAGTCCACAATTCTCTTCCTGATATCTTGGCTGATTTCTTGAGACTTTCCCATGATGCTACACAAAGAAGTGGTGTGTTTTAGGTGTGCATTAAAATACATCCACAGGTGGATGTATCAGAAGCTTCCAAACACATGACATCATCATATGGCCAGTCCAGAATTGTCTACATAGTAATCTTAACCCCTTCCTGACATCTGACGTACTATCCCGTCGAGGTGGGGTGGGCCCGTATGACCACCGACGGGATAGTACGTCATACGCGATCGGCCGCGCTCACAGGGGGAGCGCGGCCGATCGCGGCCGGGTGTCAGCTGCATATCGCAGCTGACATCCGGCACTATGTGCCAGGAGCGGTCACGGACCGCCCCCGGCACATTAACCCCCGGCACACCGCGATCAAACATGATCGCGGTGTACCGGCGGTATAGGGAAGCATCGCGCAGGGAGTGGGCTCCCTGCGGGCTTCCCTGAGACCCCCGGAGCAACGCGATGTGATCGCGTTGCTCCGAGGGTCTCCTACCTCCCTCCTCGCCGCAGGTCCCGGATCCAAGATGGCCGCGGCATCCGGGTCCTGCAGGGAGGGAGGTGGCTTACCGAGTGTCTGCTCAGAGCAGACACTTGGTAAGCCTGCAGCCCTGCACAGCAGATCGTTGATCTGGCAGAGTGCTGTGCACACTGCCAGATCAATGATCTGTGATGTCCCCCCCTGGGACAAAGTAAAAAAGTTAAAAAAAAAATCCCCACATGTGTAAAAAAATAAATAAAAAAAATATCCTAAATAAAGAAAAAAAAAAAAATATTATTCCCATAAATACATTTCTTTTGCTAAATAAAATAAAAAAAACAATAAAAGTACACATATTTAGTATCGCCGCGTCCGTAACGACCCAACCTATAAAACTGCCCCACTAGTTAACCCCTTCAGTAAACACCGTAAGAAAAAAAAAAAAAAACGAGGCAAAAAACAACGCTTTATTATCATACCGCCAAACAAAAAGTGGAATAACACGCGATCAAAAAGACTGATATAAATAACCATGGTACCGCTGAAAACGTCATCTTGTCCCGCAAAAAACGAGCCACCATACAGCATCATCAGCAAAAAAATAAAAAAGTTATAGTCCTGAGAATAAAGCGATACCAAAATAATTATTTTATCTATAAAATAGTTTTTATCGTATAAAAGCGCCGAAACATAAAAAAATGATATAAATGAGATATCGCTGTAATCGTACTGACCCGACGAATAAAACTGCTTTATCAATTTTACCAAACGCGGAACGGTATAAACGCCTCCCCCAAAAGAAATTCATGAATAGCTGGTTTTTGATCACTCTGCCTCACAAAAATCGGAATAAAAAGTGATCAAAAAATGTCACGTGTCCGAAAATGTTACCAATAAAAACGTCAACTCGTCCCACAAAAAACAAGATCTCACATGACTCTGTGGACTCAAATATGGAAAAATTACAGCTCTCAAAATTTGGTAACGCAAAAAATATTTTTTGCAATGAAAAGCGTCTTTCAGTGTGTGACGGCTGCCAATCATAAAAATCCGCTAAAAAACCCGCTATAAAAGTAAATCAAACCCCCCTTCATCACCCCCTTAGTTAGGGAAAAATTTAAAAATTTAAAAATGTATTTATTTCCATTTTCCGGTTAGGGTTAGGGCTAGAGTTAGGACTAGAGTTAGGACTAGAGTTAGGACTAGAGTTAGGACTAGAGTTAGGGCTAGAATTAGGGCTAGAGTTAGGGCTAGAGTTAGGGCTAGAGTTAGGGCTAGGGTTAGGGCAAGGGTTAGGGCTAGGGTTAGGGTTGGGGCTAGGGTTAGGGCTAGGGTTAGGGCTAGGGTTGGGGCTAGGGTTAGGGCTAGGGTTAGGGCTAGGGTTGGGGCTAGGGTTAGGGCTAGGGTTAGGGCTAGGGTTGGGGCTAGGGTTGGGGCTAGGGTTAGGGCTAGTGTTAGGGCTAGTGTTAGGGCTAGGGTTATTGCTAGGGTTAGGGCTAGGGTTGGGGCTAGGGTTAGGGCTACAGTTAGGGTTGGGGCTAAAGATAGGGTTAGGGTTTGGATTACATTTACGGTTGGGAATAGGGTTGGGTGTGTCTGGGTTAGAGGAGTGGTTAGGGTTACTGTTGGGATTAGGGTAAGGGGTGTGTTTGGATTAGGGTTTCAGTTATAATTGGGGGTTTCCACTGTTTAGGCACATCAGGGGCTCTCCAAACGGGACATGGCATCCGATCTGAATTCCAGCCAATTCTGCGTTGAAAAAGGAAAACAGTGCTCCTTCCCTTCAGAGCTCTCCCGTGTGCCCAAACAGGGGTTTACCCCAACATATGGGGTATCAGCGTACTCAGGACAAATTGGACATCATCTTTTGGGGTCCAAGTTCTCCTGCTACCCTTGGGAAAATACAAAACTGGGGGCCAAAAAATAAGTTTTGTGGGAAAAAAAGATTTTTTATTTTCACGGCTCTGCGTTGTAAACTGTAGTGAAACACTTGGGGGTTCAAAGTTCTCACAACACATCTAGATAAGTTCCTTGGGGGGTCTAGTTTCCGATATGGGGTCACTTGTGGGGGGTTTGTACTGTTTGGGTACATCAGGGGCTCTGCAAATGCAACGTGACGCCTGCAGACCAATCCATTTAAGTCTGCATTCCAAATGGCGCTCCTTCCCTTCCGAGCTCTGTCATGCGCCTAAACAGTGGTTCCCCCCCACATATGGGGTATCAGCGTACTCAGGACAAATTGGACAACAACTTTTGGGGTCCAATTTATCCTGATACCCTTGTGAAAATACAAAACTGGGGGCTAAAAATCATTTTTGTGAAAAAAAAAAAGGAATTTTTATTTTCACGGCTCTGCGTTATAAACTGTAGTGAAACACTTGGGGGTTCAAAGTTCTCACAACACATCTAGATAAGTTCCTTGGGGGGTCTAGTTTCCAATATGGGGTCACTTGTGGGGGGTTTGTACTGTTTGGGTACATCAGGGGCTCTGCAAATGCAACGTGACGCCTGCAGACCAATCCATTTAAGTCTGCATTCCAAATGGCGCTCCTTCCCTTCCGAGCTCTGTCATGCGCCCAAACAGTGGTTCCCCCCCCACATATGGGGTATCAGCGTACTCAGGACAAATTGGACAACAACTTTTGGGGTCCAATTTATCCTGATACCCTTGTGAAAATACAAAACTGGGGGCTAAAAATCATTTTTGTGAAAAAAAAAAGAATTTTTATTTTCACGGCTCTGCGTTATAAACTGTAGTGAAACACTTGGGGGTTCAAAGCTATCAAAACACATCTAGATAAGTTCCTTAGGGGGTCTACTTTCCAAAATGGTGTCACTTGTGGGGGGTTTTAATGTTTAGGCACATCAGGGGCTCTCCAAACGCAACATGGCATCCCATCTTAATTCCAGTCAATTTTGCATTGAAAAGTAAAATGGCGCTCCTTCCCTTCCGAGCTCTGCTATGCGCCCAAACAGTGGTTTACCCCCACATATGGGGTATCGTCGTACTCAGGACAAATTGCACAACAACTTTTGTGGTCTAATTTCTTCTCTTACCCTTGGGGAAATAAAAAAATGGGGGCGAAAAGATCATTTTTGTGAAAAAATATGATTTTTTATTTTTACGGCTCTGCATTATAAACTTCTGTGAAGCACTTGTTGGGTCAAAGTGCTCAACACACATCTAGATAAGTTCCTTAAGGGGTCTACTTTCCAAAATGGTGTCACTTGTACAGGGTTTCAATTTTTAGGTACATCAGGGGCTCTCCAAACGCAACATGGCGTCCCATCTCAATTCCAGTCAATTTTGCATTGAAAAGTCAAATGGCGCTCCTTCCCTTCCGAGCTCTGCCCTGCGCCCAAACAATGGTTTACACCCACATATGGGGTATCAGCGTACTCAGGACAAATTGCACAACAATTTTTCGGGTCCAATTTCTTCTCTTACCCTTGTGAAAATAAAAAATTGGGGGCGAAAAGATAATTTTTGTGAAAAAATATGATTTTTTATTTTTACGGCTCTGCATTATAAACTTCTGTGAAGCACTTGTTGGGTCAAAGTGCTCAACACACATCTAGATAAGTTCCTTAAGGGGTCTACTTTCCAAAATGGTGTCACTTGTACAGGGTTTCAATTTTTAGGTACATCAGGGGCTCTCCAAACGCAACATGGCGTCCCATCTCAATTCCAGTCAATTTTGCATTGAAAAGTCAAATGGCGCTCCTTCCCTTCCGAGCTCTGCCCTGCGCCCAAACAATGGTTTACACCCATATATGGGGTATCAGCATACTCAGGACAAATTGCACAACAATTTTTCGGGTCCAATTTCTTCTCTTACCCTTGGGAAAATAAAAAATTGGGGGCGAAAAGATCATTTTTGTGAAAAAATATGATTTTTTATTTTTACGACTCTGCATTATAAACTTCTGTGAAGCACTTGTTGGGTCAAAGTGCTCACCACACATCTAGATAAGATCCTTAGGGGGTCTACTTTCCAAAATGGTGTCACTTGTGGGGGGTTTGAATGTTTAGGCACATCAGGGGCTCTCCAAATGCAACATGGCGTCCCATCTCAATTCCAGTCAATTTTGCATTGAAAAGTCAAATGGCGCTCCTTTCCTTCCGAGCTCTGCCATGCGCCCAAACAGTGGTTTACCCCCACATATGGGGTATCAGCGTACTCAGGACAAATTGTACAACAAATTTTGGGGTCTATTTTCTCCTGTTATCCTGGGTAAAATAAAACAAATTGGAGCTGAAATAAATTTTGTGTGAAAAAAAGTTAAATGTTTATTTTTATTTAAACATTCCAAAAATTCCTGTGAAACACCTGAAGGGTTAATAAACTTTTTGAAAGTGGTTTTGAGTACCTTGAGGGGTGCAGTTTTTAGAATGGTGTCACACTTGGGTATTTTCTATCATATAGACCCCTCAAAATGACTTCAAATGAGATGTGGTCCCTAAAAAAAAATGGTGTTGTAAAAATGAGAAATTGCTGGTCAACTTTTAACCCTTATAACTCCGTCACAAAAAAAAATTTTGGTTCCAAAATTGTGCTGATGTAAAGTAGACATGTGGGAAATGTTACTTATTAAGTATTTTGCGTGACATATGTCTGTGATTTAAGGGCATAAAAATTCAAAGTTGGAAAATTGCGAAATTTTCAAAATTTTCGCCAAATATTTGTTTTTTTCACAAATAAACGCAAGCTATATCGAAGACATTTTACCACTATCATGAAGTACAATATGTCACGAGAAAACAGTGTCTGAATCGCCAAGATCCGTTGAAGCGTTCCAGAGTTATAACCTCATAAAGGGACAGTGGTCAGAATTGTAAAAATTGGCCCGGTCATTAACGTGCAAACCACCCTTGGGGGTGAAGGGGTTAATGTATGTAAACTTTTGACATTGCAGTAAGTAATGAAAAATGCCTTAAAACATTCTCTCTTTCTCATTATTCTGTGATTTGGCAAATATTAATAATAATAATGGTAATCCTAATCGACCCAAAACGGGAAAGGTTTATTCTGATTTCACGTCAGATATTGAGAAAAACATGCATATGTGTCTTTTTATATAGTGTATGGAAACTTCTGGTTTCAACTGTATATACAAGCATACGTGGTATCATTTGGTGCTTTTTCGCTGATAACTTTATTTCTCTATTTATTCCAAGAACTCATCAAATTGTGAAGTAAATGAAGCCCGAGCTGTACTTCTGTGTCATGGAAAACTTCATCTGAGAACGTTACAGGAGATCTTCCACTTTAACACCATTGAAATGAAGTTTGGTAACATTTCTGATTATCGATTATTGGCTCAGAATTTGACAACTGCGTCTGTCTGTGTCGGGTATGTGCACACGATGCCTTTTAAACTCAGGCAAACCCACCAAGTTTTTCAAGCAGAAAACGCTTCTGGGAACTCTGCCTTTATTTCCTGAAGTGTCTTTTTTTGCGGGTCATTTCCTGAGCATTTTCTTCACAGTTTTGGTAGTCGGCATTTTTTTTTAGGGCATTGCCATGGTTTTTTGTGACATCTTTTTTACTGTAGGTTTTGAGTCGTTTTCTGCACCCTTGTGATTAATGCAGAAACCAAACACATTTTTTTTAAGCAAAAACAATGGCAAAATGCTCTAGAAGACATTCAGGCGCGGTCCTTTAAGCTTTCCCATTGACTTGTCCTGTAAAGTCTTCCAAGCGGAAAATGTCAGAAAAACGGACCGGTCGCTACTTGTAACCGCTTGGCATTTTTAGAAATCTCAAGCAGTTAAAAGATGTCCAAAAATCCTGAAAACAGGAACCGCAAGTCATTTTTACATAGAAATGCTTATGTTCATCCTTTTGAGTGTTTTCAGATAGGTTTTTCAGGAGGTTTCTGCAGCAGAGTCTGCATGAAAAAGACATTGTGTGCACATACCCTTAAAAGGGCTTTCCGTTTTTAGATAACCCCCGCAGATCGTAAAAAAAAACAAAAAACAGAATCTGCTTTAATCACCCTTTAATCTCAGTAGTCTTGAGGGCAACTTTTAAATTATATTTGCTTGAGATTTTTGGACCCTGGATATGTACAATTAACTGCACAAATAAAATCAATATATTTTCCAGGATCTCTCTAAAATACTTTGTTCTTATCTCTAGGTTCAAAATGGCTGATCCTCACTGAAGACGGAGAGGGCTTTGTCCCAGTTACCTTCAGAGCTAACCAAGAAGTTGTGATTAGAGAGGTAGCAGAAAACTCCGGAGATCCAACTCATGAACATATGGAGCCCTAGTGGGCCATGACCTACAATAGCAATCTGTTGTGATCACCATCTTTTATGCTACATGTCCAGTGCTATATTCAAGCATGCCCTGGGCTAAGATTTCTTGTACGTAATGCTGGGATGCTTTGTCATCAGAAGGAGCCCCAGCATCCAAACGTTCATTCAAGGGTCAAATAATGGGGCAGATGAGGGAATGGATAGAAGTTGGAGGAGTGTGTTGGAGGAAGGGGTATGGTCATTGAGGTTTGGATGTAGGGGTATGGTCATGGAGGCTTGGAGATAGGGGTATTGTCATGGAGGCTTGGAGATAGGGGTATGGTCATGGAGGCTTGGAGATAGTGGTATGGTCATGGAGGCTTGGAGGAAGGGGTATGGTCATGGAGGCTTGGAGGAATGGGTATGGTCATGGATATGGCATATACATATATTGTCTTGTGACTTAGCCAGTTCTAAGATTATGAAATTGATTTGGGAAGAACTTTAGCCTTCCTATTGTTATTCAATTATTTCCTCTGTCTTGACCTTTCTTAAAATATTTGTCCCATAATTTGTCAACCATGCTAAAATGTAACTTAAGTGAATAAATTGATTCTCTTCTTTGGATTCCTTTGTGTTTTTACAAAAAGTTATTATTAAAGGAGTTTTCCAGCAAAACTAAATCAAATAAATTATATTTAAATATACGTATTTCAAGAGTGAAGAATGGGGCTATATTTGAGTAATTACGGTAATTATTTATTTGAGTGACCACTCGACACTCAGTAAGACGCAATCTGAATGGGTTTCAACTCACAAACACCAGAGATGTTTTCCAGAAGGTATCGCCTGAGACAGACATTGCTCTTGATGCTCACGCTTAGGAGATTGTAGCTTTGTAGCAGTAATGCTGTCTATAAATTAAAATCGCTCTACATGGCGTGATATTGTAGAAACATTTAATTGTTGAGCACATAACAGTTATTACACTCACAAACAATTATTAAATAAAGGTATGTGACAAAAATGTTCTTGGCACAGCACTGAGTATTTATTCCCACATGGGGGTTTCACTTTTCTAGCTTTTTCAAAGGGCATAATTTCAGAAGAAGCTGTTTGTGAACTGAAACCGTTTGAAATTATATTCTACTGAGTGTTGAGCGGTTACGTGAAAAGTATTTTAAATATTTTTTATTATTGAGGAACTTTGTTTACAGGTTTTCTCTTTTAGATGAACTTCTCCACAAAAAGTATTTGGGGAATTTACACCTGTTTTTTTAATGCAATTTGTATGTAATTTTAATTTTGAACTTTTGTTTATTTTGTTATCTATTGCCCGGTTTTAGAATCTTTCTTTTTAGTGAAATTAGTAGTCAACCAGACCCCTTTACACATCACTCACAGTCTGAGGCTGGAAATACTGTTCCATGTTGACCACATGACTAGAAGAGTGCTGAATGGGACCCGAGATGCAGCGGCTAGGGGAGGAACTGCTGCTAATTACTTCAAAAGTGAATCTAGGTTTTCCTGCGCTGACGGCAAAATTTCAGCTATTACCAACTCCTATATACAGGTTGAGCGGTTTTAGAAGTTGTCATGTGACCACTCATATGCAGTTTGTGTACTTACGGTCTTGCTAAATCTCCCAATGTTTTGGGAAATGCTACAGGGCCCAACTTCATTGTGAGAAGCAGGAAGAGCATCTAGTTGGTACACGACGGTAAGTATCAAAATGAAATATAAGTGGTCATGTGATCACAACTGGTGCAGGCAAGCAGAACCAAATCATGACATTGAGTATATTTAAGGCTTGCCATGCTAAATTTTAAAATGAATGCTCCTAGCATAAATAAAGATGTATCAACCCTTAACTTGCTGGATGCCACAATACATTATTAACATAGCCATGTATAATTCTGTCTGACAAGTTATGGATTGCTACATGTGTGCAGGATCAGAACCAATAAAAGTACAGGAACACAACACCAGGACCACCATCTGTACACAAATGCAACACCTGAACCAACATCAGTATATGGATACATCACCAGAACCATCATCAGTAAATTAATACAGAACCAGAACCACCATCAGTACGTGAATGCAGAGCCAGAATCACCATCAATACATTATTACAGAACTAGAATCACCAACAGTACATTAACATGGCACCACTACCACAATCACTACATGAATACATAATCAGAACTAACATCAGTACATGAATACATGACAAGGACCACCATTAGTACATTAATATATTGCACTGTCAAATCAGCCCTATCCACAGTAGTACTGCATGAACCTATAACTGCCAGCACAGTATATCCTTACTAATGGTAAGGAAATGCTCTGAGTTCTTGTAAACATCCATCATCAGACTGTGGATCATACAGGAACCACAATACGGATGAGACATAGTATCACAAATAAAAATTTACATCTAGGTACCTTATAGTTGAGGTTCTCTGACTGGAGCCTTTCTTTCTTTTCTTCTCCATGTTTTTCTCCAAACATCATGATCACTTTTCACATCCACAGGTCATCTCTGCAGACTTCTATCTTCTCCATTCGTTCTTCGGCAGTATACCCTGACACGGTGACCTTAAAAATATCATAGTCATTCTAATGCTCTTGGATAAAACTATCTTCCCTATGATGTGCCCCTGAATAAATAATTACACCTCACTATGCTCTCTGCACAAAATATGATCCCCACACTATAGTTCTTATGGTACATGGTCTCCCCACTGTCCTCTCCTATAAAATATTGCCTCCAAACTATTCACCCTTATGAACTATTCAGTGCTCCCTGAGTAGCTATAATCACCTCACTGTCCGCCTTTATTAGTTATAATCGTTACACTGCCCCAACCTTAAGTGTCCCCCCCAAGCTGCCCCTTTTTAATATTAAGTCCCCTCCTTACACATTCCCCCCCTGCATACTTTCCCACAATCTCTGCAGTTATGCTGTCAACTCTTTATACTGTGCCTCATACTGTCCATCACACTGTGTCCCTAGAATACTAACCAGTCGCTACAGTGTCCTCCCTCCTCACTCTTTTCCCCTTTCTGCATGATGACCCCGCCATTCTGTGCCCTCACATTGTCCCCCAACATTGCTTTTTCTTTATTCTGTGTCTCATACTGTCTCCTCATACAATGTCTTCCCCACTCTGCTTGGTTTCTATACTGTCCCTCTTTCTTACACTTTATTTCCCATAATGTCCCCTTACACTATTTCCCCCTCCCCCAGTAAAACTCCCCCGTATCTCTTAGGATACCTAACTTCCCACCATCTTCTCCACCTCTGTGGCCCAGGAGTGAACTCAGCAGTGTGATCAAGTGACCTCATAGCGCTGCTGTATGCCGCCTTAACCCAGAAGTGCCTGGGGTCAGAGTTAAAATTTTATTCACATCTAAAAGTCTCATGTACAATTGACAGCAGGGAGTTGGCCAGTTAATTGTTCTCTGAGTTGGCCGTTAGTTTACAATATAGAACTCACTGATTTAAAAGAGTTCTAGAATTTGGACAATCTTTTTGTTAGGTCCCCTAAAATTAAACTGATCCCAACATATCCAGCTGCAGAGAATCAAAGCAATCAACTGTGATGTGCAAAGAATCCAGGTGCAACTATTCAGTTCCTCTTCTGCACCACCACTGGAGAAATGAAGCATTGCATGGTGTCCACTGAAATACTGTAAATAAATACTTTTTGTACTGTGCAGAATATGGGAGATATAATTTCATGCCATTCGCCTGTATAATATCCGGTCTGAGATTACAGACCTTCAAAATGTGAAGCGGAGACAGGCCACCTGGCTCAGAAGGTGGTCCAGCTTCAAAAGCTAAAAGTGGAAAAGCTCACATCCCTACCAGCCTCACTGGGACCAAGTCCTTTCGTCCTTTCTGGCAGGATGAACCCATGTTGGGAGCCCAAGCTTCTTAACTGCTTCAAAGAACACCCATCTAGATGGAGCCATAATTACGTAAGAGAGTGACCGAGACTATCATGTGCTTCTCCCTTGATTAGAAAAACGGTTATAACCTGTGAATACTAAAAAGTGTTTTATATTGCATAGAACATTATATGCACCAAGGTGCACGGTTAAACTGTTGTTATAATATGCGGATGACTCAATGTGTTCTAATAAATGTTTTAGATGAAGAGAAAGTATAACATTAGTACATAGGATATAGGTTAAGATTTAGCTATAAGATAGAATTGGGTATAAAGCAGTGGTAGGCTTAATATGTTCAGTAAGCAGACAGGTTTAGGACAGAAACAGTTAATGTGTTTAGGAACAGTCCCAGTATAGGAGGGGCAGGGCCAGTTAACAAGAGGAACCCTTCTTGGTTAGTGCAGACAGAGTAAGTGATAAGATGGAGAGAGCAGTAAATGGAGCTCTGAGGGCACTAGGAGCACGGGCTGTTTAGCAGCAGGAGAATGTCAGGCAAAAATTCGGAATGGACATTCCTGGAATGTTCGGGGCCTACAGTCCAACTGAGGCACTGAAAAGCGTGTCTCAATATGTTTCTAGGAGAGAAAATTGGACGGGGAATGGCATAAGGGAGTTGTGAGGAGACTCATGGAAGCTGCAGAGCAGGAAAGAGTATCCCAGAGGTCAGAGATGCCAGACAGGAAAGTAATAGCTCAAGGTGAGCAAACAGCGGACATCAGAACGTGCTGTGATATAGACTTTGAAAACAGGAAAAGTTTGTGCCCAATACTGCGTATTTCAATATAGTGAAAATGGACACTTAGGTAAACTTCTTTATTATAAAATGAATTTGATGTCCCTTAATGTGTGCGCGGCGGTTTCTGAAGTTGAAGAAATGGAAACAGCAGAGGGCTGCGACAAAAACGTGAGTGCTATGCACCACATAAATAGCACAGGAGTATCAGGATACCCCTTGTTTTTAGGGTGCCAGGGGGTGGGAACACTACAATTTTGTAAGGAGTTATGGAGGTATCATACATCCTAGCTGTATACCAGTTACATTTTCAAGATCTCGGGAATAAGACGAACGCCCACCGAGGTCTTGAGCCAGTCTAGCACCCCGGGTTGGGGAGATATGTAGAACGGCTAGTAGAAGCAGGCTTGTAAAGCCATGTGTGGTCTGCAAGCATAACAGGGGCCATAGGTTTTGCTCTTACAACGGACGTCACAATGTGTATCATGCTGGAAGAAACCGTAAACCGCTGGCACCCCACACCTCCCATGTGGCTGCGCAGCACCAAGGTCTAACATACAACTGGTAACTGACATTTGTATCATCTGCTTATACTGATTGTACTACCATCTGTATTTGCGTATCTGACCATAGTAATCTATATGTATAGGTGCTTCTCACAAAAAATAGAATATCATCAAAAAATTTATTTCAGTTTTTCAAAACAAAAAGTGAAACTCATACTGTATATTATATAGAGTCATTACAGAGTGATCTATTTCAAGTGTTTATTTCTGTTAACCCCTTTACCCCCAAGGGTGGTTTGCACGTTATGGACCGGGCCAATTTTTACAATTGTGACCACTGTCCCTTTATGTGGTTATAACTCTGGAACGCTTCAACCAATCCCACTGATTCTGACATTGTTTTCTCATGACATGTTGTACGTCATGATAGTGGTAAACATTCTTTGATATGACTTGTGTTTATTTGTGAAAAAATGGAAATTTGGCAAAAATTTTGAAAATATCGCAATTTTCCAACTTTGAATTTTCATGCCCTTAAATCACAGAGATATGTCACACAAAATACTTAATAAGTAACATTTACCATATGTCTACTTTACATCAGTACAATTTTGGAACCAAAATTTTTTTTGTTAGAGAGCTATAAGGGTTAAATTTCTCATTTTTACAACACCATTTTTTTTAGGGACCACCTCACATTTGGAGTCGCTTTGAGGGGTCTATATGATAGAAAATACCCAAAAGTGAACACACGCTAAAAACTGCACCCTTCAAGGTGCTCAAAACCACATACAAGAAGTTTATTAACCCTTCAAGTGCTTCACAGGAATTTTTGGAATATATAAAACTAAAAGAACATTTAACTTTTTTTCACCAAAAATTTACTTCAGATCCAATTTTTTTTATCTTACAAGGGTAACAGGAGAAATTGGACCCCAAAAGTTGTTGTCCAATTTGTCCTGAGTATGCTGATACCCCATATGTGGGGGTAAACCAATGTTTGGACGCATGGCAGAGCTCGGAAGGGAAGGAGCGCCGTTTGACTTTTCAATGCAAAATTGGCTGGAACTGAGATCAGACGTTTGGAGAGCCCCTGATGTGCCTAAACAGTGGAAACCCCCCCACGATTGACATCATTTTGAAAGCTAGACCCCCCCCAAGGAACTTATCTAGATGTGTGGTGAGCACTTTGAACCCCCAAGTGCTTCACAGAAGTTTATAACGTAGAGCAGTGAAAATAAAAAATCATATTTTTTCCACAAAAATGATCTTTTTGCTCCAAATTTTTTATTTTACCAAGGGTAACAGGAGAAATTGGACCCCAAAATTTGTTGTGCCATTTGTCCTGAGTACGCTGATACCACATATGTAGGGGTAAACTACTATTTGGGCGCATGGCAGAGCTCGGAAGGGAGGGAGTTTCACCTTTTCCAACTCAAAATTGGCTGGAGTTAAGATCGGACACCATGTCACATTTGGAGAGCCCCTGATGTGCCTAAACAATGGAACCCCCCCACAAGTGACACCAGTTTGGAAACTAGAACTCCTCAAGGAACTTATCTAGATGTGTGGTGAGCACTTTGAACCCCCAAGTGCTTCACAGAAGTTTATAACGTAGAGCAGTGAAAATAAAAAATCATATTTTTTCCACAAAAATGATCTTTTTGCTCCAAATTTTTTATTTTACCAAGGGTAACAGGAGAAATTGGACCCCAAAATTTGTTGTGCCATTTGTCCTGAGTACGCTGATACCACATATGTAGGGGTAAACTACTATTTGGGCGCATGGCAGAGCTCGGAAGGGAGGGAGTTTCACCTTTTCCAACTCAAAATTGGCTGGAGTTAAGATCGGACACCATGTCACATTTGGAGAGCCCCTGATGTGCCTAAACAATGGAACCCCCCCACAAGTGACACCAGTTTGGAAACTAGAACTCCTCAAGGAACTTATCTAGATGTGTGGTGAGCACTTTGAACCAAGTGCATCACAGAAGTTTACAATGTAGAGCTGTCTAAATAAAAAATATTTTTTCCACAAAAATGATCTTTTCACCCCCAATTTTTTATTTTACCAAGGGTAACAGGAGAAATTGGACCCCAAAAGTTGTTGTGCAATTTCTTTTGAGTACGCCGATACCCCATATATAGGGGATTACTACTTTTGAGGCACAGTGCAAAGCTCAGACGGGAAGAGGTGCCATATTGGAGTTCAGATTTTGTTGGAATGGTTTGAGGGTGCCATGTCACATTGGCAGAGCCCCTGAGATGCCAGAACAACAGCAACCCCCTATATGTGGACCCATTTTAACTACACTCCCCAATGAATTCATCTAGGGGTGCAGTGATCATATTAACACCACATGTGCCTCACAGAATTTTATACCACTGAGCGGTGAAGAAAGAATAAATTACATTTTTACCACTAAAATGCTGTTTTAGCCCTAAGTTTTTAATTTTTCTAAGGGCTAATAGGAATTTTTTTTACAACAAACTGACATCCATTTTTTCCTGAGTGCGCCAATACCCTACATGTAATCGGGTAATATTTTTCAGGCACAGTGCACAGTTCAGAAGGCAAGGAGCGCCAGATTTTACTGTTATGGTTTGCAGGTGCCATTACCCACTGGGAGAGCCCATGAGGTGCCAGAACAACAGAACCCCCATAAGTGACCCCATTTTATGAACTAAACATCTCAATAATTTCTTCTAGGGGTGCAGTGATCATATTGACACCACAGGTGTGTCACAGAATTTTATACCATTGGGAACTGAAGACAAAATAACTACATTTTTACCAGCAAAATTTTGCTTTAGTCAAAGATTTTACATTTTCTCACAAGAAGTGGGTAAAAATAGCACCAAAATTTGTCCCACAATTTCTACTGAACGTGGCAATACCCCATATGTGGCTGTACAGTGCTACTTAGCCATACAGAGAGACTCGGGAGGAATGCAGCGCTATTTGCCTATTCAAGTGAATGGGTCTGTGCACATGTCAGTGTGTTTCCACGGACCGTGTGTCCGTGGGCAAAACATGCTGACATGTCCATTTTTTAATGTCAGCACTGGCCACAAAACGTCCTGCACACATGCATACGCATAACACACATGGATGTCAGCCGGGTGCTGAACATCATTCTCCCCTGCTCTGCCGGCGATGGGCGCCAGCAGGGGAGAATGAAGAGAGTAACATTTAAGTGCTAAAAGAGACAGCAGGCGGTGGCTGATAGGACTATCACTCCCATCGGCCTACCTCTGCTGCTGATAATAACAGTGACAGCAGGAGCAGCTGATAGGGGTATTCATCAGCAGCCACCTGCGCTATAAATAAATAAATGAAAAAAAAATGGCGTGGGTTCCCCTGTATTTTCTATAACCAGCTAGACAAAACTCACAGCTGGGGGCTATCAAGAATAGAGGGGTCTCCACACTGTTTTTTTTAATTATTTAAATAAATAATTTAAAAAAATGGCGTGGGGTTCCCCCCATTCTTGACAACCAGCCTTGCTAAAGCTCACAGCTGGGGGCTGGTATCCTCAGGCTGGTAAGGGGCCATGGATATTGTCCCCCCCAGACTAAAAATAAGAGCCCGCAGCTGCCCAGAAAAGGCACATCTGTTAGATGCGCCAATTCTGGCGCTTTGCCTGGCTCTTCCCAATTGCCCTGTAGCGCTGGCAAGTGGGGTGATAGTTGAGGGGTTGATGTCACCTTTGTATTGTCAGGTGACATCAATCCCACAGCTTAGTAACGGAGAAGCGTCTATAAGGCACCTATCCATTACTAATCCTATAGTTGCATGTTAAATAAAGATACAGCCAGGATAAAGTCTTTTATCCTTCTATATTATTTCAAAACACTCTTTTTCGGTGATTACTTTGTTTCTCCGTTCATACTGCACCCACACACACATGTGATACACCATTTGAAAACTAAACTTGCCACCTTCAGCAAGAAAATAGCCAAACAAACCACACATCCATGATGTGATCACAAGATACAGTTTAAACATTAATTTTCATAAACCTGCAGTAAGGAAAAATGACCTGCAGGTGGCACCACACTACCCTATGCATACTACCACAAAGCTGAAACAAAATCCTAACATTTGTGTTGGGGGCTTTCCAACTTGCCGAAATCCTTGCCCAGTCGATTTCTGGCAGGTACATATAAAATACGTGCTACATATGTGGAAGTTGAATAAAAGTAAAACTTAACCTGTTTAAGACTTCAGCTTTAAAACTGAAGATATAAATGAATGCAGCCTAAAAGGGACCGGACAGGTTCTGAACCATCAAAGTTTCCGTATTATTGGACTGTCATTGAAAAGTCTATCTTGCTTCTAAGGTTGTAGCTTATTGGTGACCTGGAGTCACCTCTGGTTCCAAGTAAAAAACTGCAGCATTAACATAACTCAGACTGTACAATGTTTCCCGATGGGAGAGATTGGTGGAAACAACCTTGCAAATATTGGAAAAAAAAAAATCCAACCGTAGAAAAAAAAAAGGTAAAATAATCTGCAGATATTACTTTTTTTTTTTTTTTAAAGGGATATTCCCAATTATTATACAATGGTGTAAATACGCTCAGTTATGGGGTCAATTCTCCTTCATCATTTTTACTCTCAAAGTGGCACTGCTGTACAGGGAGCTGCTCCGTTCACATACATAGGGCTGTGTTGCACTTCCCTACACTGCAGATAGAGGGCAGGGGAAAAAAATGCTGCTGCCCCTGTTCTTTTGCAAGGTCCTGACAATCAGACCCCTTCTGATCAGTAAGTAAAATACCATTATGTTTAATGGTGGGGATCTCCTTTAGGCTGGAGTCACACAACGTGTAAAAAAACGGTACGTTTTACACGGACGAGAATCGCAGAAATGTTCCCTGAACAGTGATCCCTATGTCATCCGTGTGCAGTACAAGGATGCGATTTTCTTGCATGTAACCATCCGTGTGACATCCGTGTGAAACCGTATGGCGAGATTTTCTCGCTGGCTTGCAAAATGGACATATAATGGATCCATGGGCTCAAATATTCGGGAAAACATATATATATGTATATATATATATATATATATATATATATATATATATATATATATATATATATATCGTACATACTCGAGTATAAGCTGAGATTTTGAGCCCATTTTTTGGGGCTGAAAGTTCCCCTCTTTCGGCTTATACTCGAGTCATACCTAGCGGTCGGCGGGGGAGGGGGAGCAGCAGCAGTCTAATAATACTCACCTGCTCCCGGTGTGGTCCCTGCAGGTCCCTGGTTCTCCCGACACCTCAGCTTCTTCCTGTACTGAGCGGTCACATGGTACCGCTCATTACAGTATTAAATATGCGGCTCCACCTCCCATAGGGGTGGAGCCGCATATTCAATACCGCAATGAGCGGTACCATGTGACCGCTCAATACAGGAAGAAGCTGCGGCACCGGGGAACCAGGGACCTGCAGGGACCGCATCGGGAGCTGGTGAGTATAATGGGGAGAGGGAAGGGTTGCGCGATATTCACCTCTCCTCGTTCCAGCCGCCGCTCCGTCTTCAGCATCTTCTGCAGTGACGCTCAGGTCAGAGGGCGCGGTGACGTGGTTAGTGCGCGCCCTCTGCCTGAACGTCACTGCAGAAGACGCTGAAGACGGAGTGGCGGCCGGAAAGAGGAAAGGTGAATATTTAAAGTGCCGGGGCCTGAGCGATGAGAGGTGAGTATGTGATTTTTTTTTATCACAGCAACTGCAAGTGGGGCAAGTGTCTGTATGGAGCATCTTATGGGGCCATAATCAACGTTTGTGCAGCATTATATGGGGTAAATATCTCTATGGAGCATCTTATGGGGCCATTATTAACCTTTATGCAGCATTATATGGGGCATATTTTAATATGGAGCATCTTATGGGGCACATCATGAACTGTATGGAGCATTATATGGGGCTCCTGATTCAATATGGATATTCCAAAACACTTAACCTACTGATGTCTCAATTACTTTTATTGGTATCTATTTTTACTTTTGAAATTTACTGGTAGCTGCTGCAATGCGAGTCATTAAGTTTTCCCAGTTTTTTCTGGCAAAATTAGGGGGGGGGGGGTCAGCTTATATTCGGGTATATACGGTATGTCTGTGAGACACATACCTCTCTGTGTTCATCATCTCATTAAATACATTTACATTTGACCAGCTTGATTTTCCTGAAATTGTCTGCACCCCCGACAACCAATGTGCAAAACTTTCGCAAGAGCCAACTAGTTAGAAATAAAACAAAACACAGTTTTACGTTTTTATTTCAAAATAACAAACACAGTTATAATCACCTAACACCTCTTCCACCGAAGCACCCATTCTCTTGTAAGGCTATGTGCACACGCTGCAGATTGTATGCATTTTTGCCGAGCTTTTCTGCCGCGAAATCGCAGCGAAAACGCATACACAACACAGCCCATTAAATTCAATGGGATTCCGCAATGTTATGCTAATGCTGCGCATTTTTCCACGTCGGAATCGCATCACGGAAAAATATGCAGCATGCTCATTCTTTGTGCACAATCGCGGCGATTCCGCACACATAAGAATGCATTGATCCGCTTACTTCCCGCATGGGGCAATGCCCACCATGCGCAAAGTAAGCGGATCATGTGCAGATGGTACCTGGGTGTGGAGGAGAGGAGACTCTCCTCCAGGCCCTGGGTACCATATCCCTGTTAAAAATAAGGATTAAAATAAAAAATCATGATATTCTCACCTTCCGGTGGCCCCCGAATCCAGCCCAGGCCTTAGCGATGGTCCCGGCAGCTCCCGTTCCCAGTAATGCCTTGCGACAATGACCTATGACGATGCAGCGGTCTCGCGTGATGCTACATCATCTGGGGTCATTGTCACGAGGCATCACTGGGAACGGGAGCTGCTGGGAGCATCGCAAGGAGCGGGAAGGCTGCGGGGGCCGCCGGAAGGTGAGAATGTCACAATTTTTTATTTTTTTTTAATTATTTTTAACATTATATCTTTTACTATTGATGCTGCATAGGCAGCATCAATAGTAAAAAGTTGGTCACACTTGTCAAACACTATGCTTGACAAGTGTGACCAACCTGTCAATCAGTTTTCCTAGCGATGCTACAGATCGCTTGGAAAACGCTAGCACTCTGCAAGCTAATTACGCTTGCAAAACGCTAGTGTTTAGCGGGAATATGCATGCCAATTCTGCATGCGTTATACCCGCGGCAGGGAGTTGCAGAATTGCTGCGGAAATTTCAGCGACAATTCTGCAACATGTGCAGATAGCCTAATAAAACTAAAATAAAAAGCCAACAATATACCATACCTGTCTGTCGTTCTGTCCCATGCCGTAATCCATGACTGCGGGATAATTAGTTTTCAACCTGGATGGTGCCAAGATGTAACTACTGGTGAATGAGCTGCTGGGAACACAGCGTCAGTGACCAGGGATGAGGTCATAGAGGTTTCCTCTATATTTTGAGAGCTATAATTTTTCCATATTTTGGTCCACAGAGTCACGGGAGTGGAAAGGGTCTCTCAGCCTGTCAGGGTTGTGTGTGAGTGTTGTGCCACGCCAGCGGTCAAGTGGGACACCCTTTCTAACTGCCCGTGCCTCCATGTACCCATATGGATAGAGGGTGGCTGTGCAAAACTGTACCAAGCTGACCTCATTTGTCCCTAGGGGGTGCAGGATATCACGTTGGTAAAAGTCGGGAGACCGTACCATTCGTCCCCTCACCTATTAGTAACATCAGGTGGGGCTGCGAGGTGCGGTTCTTCACTATCTTAAGAGGTGCGGTTCTTCATGTACTATCTCTTTGACTCCAGACTGTACACTGCCGTCAATATCTACCACTATGTGTAAAATGTGAATTGTTCAACTCCAAATTTTTAATGATTCTTAACAATTTTAGTTATATCTGCATCCCTTTGGATTTAAAAAATTGAAACGATAAGTACCAGTAACTTAGCAAAATGGTGTCCATGCACATGTGAGTCTGGTACTACCCTACTCACTTTGACGGGGTTGTCCCATCTGGGACATTTATGGCATATGTTGGAAAAATGAGGGTCCCAAAGCTGGGACTTGCATTTATCTTGAAGAGCCGCCCTCTGTTGATTCATTTTTGCTGCAGTTTTCAGAGCACATGCCCTCTGTTCCTGTCCACTTCTTTACTCTGCTTCAACCAATGCTGGTCTCACCCACTTGACCAAATTAGGATACAGGACACTTAGCTGGCCAATTCAGCCTGTTCCAGGATATCTGAGATCAGTACAAAAAACGATGAACATTTCTAATATAGAATTGGATTTTTTTATATTTACAGTATTTGTATCTTTGTCAAGAGCAAATGACGACAGAGGCTTTTTAAAATGACCTGGGTAAAGAAACCCTTTAAATGGCGCGATAAATAAGTGCACCATTAATAGTAGATCATGTCCATAAGCAGCTAACAGCACAGACGTCAGAATTTATAGGTTAATTGCTTTGCACACTGTATAATATTATATAAATGTCATCATAAATAATGCTCCATCCTACATTAACAAAGTCCGTATCATAGGTCAGGCCGATGGTATTGATTGTGCACAAAGCTGATTACTCAGAAGTTGGATCATTAAAGTCCTGGACCAGGAGCTGTCAGGTCATAGGCACAATATACGCATTGCAAACTATAAAGCTGATAGGTGATAAAGGTCTATTCAGTGGGGGGGTCCTAGTGCTGGGACCCCATAAAACAGGGGGCCTGAGCCATTAAATTCATCCTTCAAACCATAAGAAAACTCATATTTCAGCTATCATGGGAAAGTAAGAAGAAAGTGTCTTTTTAGTCCACACTGAAGAAACTGCTTATTTCAGGAAGTCAAAATTCAGAACTTTGCAAAGTAAATAATTGGTTTGCGTCATCATTTTTCCATTGATAGAACTGTATGAGAGTGTGTTGCTTGCATTGTCTGGGGAATAAATGATATTTTGATCATCTTTGTAAGCACTTTTTTGAAGGAAGTAGGGTGAATTTGGGCATTTCGATTTTTCTTATACGGCGTTTAAATATTTGAATTTTTTTGACATATTAGCCATTGGCGGACATGGCGATACCAAATATGCTTATTTTTGTTTATTTTTTAAATCTCTATTTTTTTTGAGAACGGAAAGGATTGATTCAATTGTCTATGTTTGTTTTAACTTTGTTTAAAATTTTAGAAACTTTGAAATATATATATATATATATATTTTTTTCAGTCTCCCTAGTAGAATTAGGTGTACCAAGATGGTGGTGACTTGGCAATAAATTGGCATCAAATACATGTCAATTCTGATCATAAAGACTGTCAGAGTGGTTGTCATTTTGGATGTGCTTGTACTACATTTTGTATGCCATTTTTATTTTTATTAGTGTAGAGCTTTTCTTTTTTGGCGTAACACAGTTGTATTATTTTGTGAGAAATTGTTGAGATTCAAGGCCATATACACAAAGGAAAAAATCATTCAACTCTTGTCTGAATAGCAAAAATAGCAGATTCACCAATATTACCAATATTAAAGTTCATTTATTTGCAATTTCACATTAAGAAATTATTTATGTGACTTATTCACTACATAATCATATACCACTCAAAAAAGTTTGGAGACACCCTTATTCTTACATCTGACTTTTGTGTGTGTGAGTTTTGTTCTCTCCGGTTGAAACTGCTCTCTGTTTATGGGGAATGAGACTGCTGTAATACAAGGAAGGTTAAACTGGCAGAGACATAAAAAGACATATACATTGCCTTGAAAAAGTATTCATGCCCCGTGACCTTGTCCACATATTTTCCCGTTACACACAAAAGAATGAAATGTATTTTATTGTGATTTTATGTGATACCAACACAGTCTGGCAAGTACAGTATTTGTGAAGTGTAAAAGAAATGGTACATGGTTTTCTAATTATTTTAAAAATATAAATTGGAATATTGTGACATGCATTTATATTGAGACCCTCCCCCGTAGTCTGATGCTCCAAAAATAAAATCATGAGTTAGTAATTGCCCCAGAAGTCACATAATTATTAAATGAAGTCCACTTATGTGTAATTTGTTCTCAATATAACTACAGCTGTTCTGTGGAGGCCTCAGAGGTTTGTGTGAGGAAACGGCATCCGGAAAACCAAGGAACACACCAGACAGGTCAAGGATAAGGTTGTGGAGAAGCATAAAGAAGAGTTAGGTTATAAAAAAAAATAGGCCAAGCTCTGAACATTTCTCAGAGCACTTTTCAATCCATCATTCAAAAATTGACAGAGTATTGCACAACCCACCAAGACATGGCTGTCCATCTAAACTGACATCCCAAGCAAGGAGAACAATTGTTAGAGAAGCAGCCAAGATGCCTTGGTCCCTCTGTAGAAGCTGCAGAGATCCACAGCTCAGGTGGGAGAATCTGTCCTCAGGACAACTATTAGTTGTATGGTCCCCAAATTTTGCCTCTGTGAAAGAGTGGCACTAGGGATGCCATTTTTAAAAGCAAGCCATAAGAAGTTCTGTTTGCAGTTTGGAAAAATCCATGTAGGGGATACAGAGAGCATGTAGAAGAAGGTGCTCTGGTCATATGAGACCAAAGTAGAACTCTTTGGGCTAAATGCAAAACACTATGTGTGACAGAAAACTAACACTGCACATTACCCTAAAAACACCATCCTCACCGTCACACATGGTGGTGGCGGCATCATGCTGTGCAGACGCTTTTCTTCAGTGAGGATGGGGAGGGTGGTGAAAGTTGATGGGAAGATGGATGGAGCTAAATACAGGGCGATCCTGGAGGAAAATCAGTTAGCAGTTCCAAAACACTTGACTGAGGCGTAGGTTCACTTTCCAACAAGTCAACAACTCTAAACATCCTGCCAGAGCTACAATGGATGGTTTAGATCAAAGCATATTCATGTGTGTGAACGGCCCAGTCACAGTCCAGACGGAAATACCATTGAGAATCTGTGACAATAAATTAAAATTGCTGATCACAGACGCCTCCATCCAATCTCACTGAGGGAGAGCGAGTGTGCAAAGAAGAAGGTGCAAATGTCACCTCTAGATGTGCAAAGCTGGTAGAGACAGACCCCAAAAGACTGTAGCAATAATTGCAGCGAAAAGTGGTCCTACAAAGTATTGACTCAGGGGGGCTGATTACAAATGCATGCCACATTTTTCAGATTTATATTTTTAAAGGTTTTAGAAAACTCTGTATGATTTTGTTTACACTTCACAAATACTTGCTCCTTTGTGTTGGTACATCAAATAAAATACAAATAAACATTCACGAGGCATGAATATATTTTCAAGGCACTGTATCCAAGAAGTATCGTTTCTCCTTGCAGAGATTGACATGCTAAGCATGCCGAGATGAGGAGACTTAAAGACGCAATGCTCCGCAAGGAGAAACTATAATTCTTGGATATCGGTCAGACGCCTCTCACTCAGCCAAGTCAGATCTCCACTTTGTACTGACGAGGGGCAATACCCCGAAACACAGTGTCTGCAAATTGAGATTCTGGTTTGGCTTTTATCCTAAGTCATGTGACAAGGCTCGTTAAAGGGTCGACATTGACTGTTAGGATTGCTACTTCCAATAGGTGGCACTAGAATTCTAGTCCTCTTCCTCTCAGAAGAGACAATTTGCAAGGCACTGTATCTATATATATAATTGTCTAAGGGGTACTTCTGTTTGTCTGTCTTTCTGTCTGCAACTTCGGTCACAGAAATCCCGCGTCGCTGATTGGTCTCGCCAGCTGCCTGTCATGGCTGCCGCAACCAATCAGCGACGGCCACAGTCCGATTAGTCCCTCCCTACTCCCCTGCAGTCAGTGCCCGGTGCCTGCTCCATACTCCCCGCAGTCACCACTCACACAGGGTTAATGCCAGCGGTAACGGGCCGCGGGTAACGCACTCCGTTACCGCTGCTATTAACCCTGTGTGTCCCCAACTTTTTACTATTGATGCTGCCTATGCAGCATCAATAGTAAAAAGATCTAATGTTAAAAATACTAAAAAAACAAAAAACCTGCTATGCTCACCTTCCGTCGCACAACGATGCGCTCGCGCCAGCCGCCATCTTCCGTTCCCAGAGATGCATTGCGAAATTACCCAGACTTAGCGGTCTCGCGAGACCGCTAAGTCTTCTGGGTAATTGTGCGATGCATCCTGGGAATGGAAGATGGCGGCAGCCACGTGCTTATTGCCAGAGCTCCCCTGGATCCCGGCGGGTGAGTATATAACTATTTTTTATTTTAATTATTTTTTGTAACAGGGATATGGTGCCCACACTGCTGTATACTATGTGGGCTGTGTTATATACCGCATGGCTGCTATATACTACATGGGCACTGTTATATACTGCGTGGCCTGTGCTATATACTGCGTGGCTGCTATATACTACATGGGCACTGTTATATACGGCGTGGGCTGTGTTATATACTGCGTGGGCTGTGCTATATACTATGTGCCCTGTGTTATATACTGCGTGGCCTGTGTTATATACTGCGTGGCCTGTGTAATATACTGCATGGCTGCTATATACTGCGTGGGCTGTATTATATAGTACGTGGGCTGTATTATATAGTACGTGGGCTGTGTTATATACTGCGTGGCCACTGTTATATACTGCGTGGCCTGTATTAATGCATCGGGTATTCTACAATATGTATGTATGTATATAGCAGCCACATAGTATATAGCACAGGCCACGTAGTATTTGTCTGCTATATACTACATGGCTCCTATATACTACGTGGCCTGTGCTATATACTATGTGGCTGCTATATACATACATATTCTAGAATACCCGATGCGTTAGAATCGGGCCACCATCTAGTTTAACATATAATCCTTTTAATTGAAAAATTATGTAAGATGCTTTGAAAATTAAGAAACAAATGTTGGAATTTTTGCACATTTTATGTAAAATAAATATTAAGAAAAGTATAAAGAAAAACACTTGAATTGCAAAAAAAATGGAGATCTCACAGAGAAATCAAAACGTTATGGAGTCAAAAAGAGAAAAAAAGTTGCATCCTCAAACCATAACAACCGTAGAAGGTTAAATAGAGAAAGAAGATGCATCATGTGAGTAATCGAGTAATATTCCACTTTGCAGAAGGAACATGAGCTATCAGTCAGGCTGATATACAATAGGCACATACTTCTACCCAGCGCTATACATTGAATGTGTTTTCGCTTTGTACAGTCATCGTTCACTACGTTTTCGCTATTTGTATCGCCCTCACCTTGGCTCCAGATGCCAGGGCTTATAAAACCTGCACAGATGTCTTTATTTCTTCTCCTTGGGAATAATCATAATTGGGAAAAGCAGCCTTCATCACACAATATAACCAGACTGCTTTGTACATCAAGGTTGGAGATTAGCGACGAAGACCTGTGTCATCGAGCATCCATTATACATACATACAATATGTACACGCGTTTTACAAAATTCATATGTAAAACAAATATTTCTCCTCAGGATTTAAAGGCCCACTTTTCCACCACAGTAACTGCTTACATCCTGCAGGTGGGACCCTGAATTATGGCATATGTAGGAGATAAAAGAAGATAATGACACTACCGCCTGTACAGGGCATAGCATCAGAAAAGAGCCAAACATTTATATCAGGTTTTTATGTTATTTAATTTTTTTAAACGTAACAAAAGTTGTTTGTCTTTTCCTACAAAAATAAAAAAAATCCTTTGTAATCTATTGTATATGGAGGTATTATCAGACATTGTACAGGGGGAGGTGAGCTGTCACAACACACAACAGACAAGGAACGCCATGTGGAATATACACCTTACGATTGTAGACCAAAGGTCGCAAAGACAATGAATAATTGACTTCAGGCCTTTATTGTCATAGGCTGCGTCATGGGTCAAAAGAACCCTGAGCTTTGCACTTTTGCACGGAGATGTTTATTTACCTTGAAACCATCTATAATTCTTACAAAGCTCAAGTTGGTAGCACCTGGTGGCATTACGATGAGGAGTGTAGAAGGCTTTTGTATCTTCAGCTACATTTGGGTGGCTCATGGCTTCGACTAATGATGGCCCAGAACTTAGGCTTCAGCTTTCTTTCAGTCAGCGGCCCCTTGGTCACTCTGCTGGCACGCAGACCAGGCACATGCTGGCTCTTCAATGAGGAACACTGCCGTTTTTATGCACTTTGCATATACAAGCATGAGTGCTCCTCTTCTGGAGCCCCCCATGCAGCCGTTAAATGTCCTCGCCACTCCACAAAGTTACCAACAAAGCACCCAGGTCAACCGGACAATAAGGACCCCAGTGAGCCTGTCTGTGATGGGGCCTTGGCTCGACCTGTATCAAAGTAAAGAAATGGGAGCCCAACTACATTTTGTTTTCACTTTTGGTTTCTTTATTCCTTTCACTGTCAGCAGGCATCTGATCTTTGCTTCAAACCTCAAATATGACAGGGCATTCCATGAGGTACTGTTGGAAAAGTTACAAAAGGAAATATCTTTGAGAAGATTTGTTGGTCCTTTTTCAACCCCCCCTTTTCACAACTTACGGGTTTCTCCACTAGGTATCATTCTAAATAAGGAAAGTGGAACGTTCCACTTAATTCATCATCTTCCACACCCCAAGGGTTCCTCAGTGAACAAAAGTTTTCAAAAGTGACACATCCTTTACTTACGTTTCTTTTCATAGAGCGGTTACCTTAATTAGAGAAGCTGGTCAGTAGGCCTTAATGTCAAAATCCGACATTGAGCCAGCTTTTCGGCTTTTGCTGGTCTATCCAGTCTGCCACCACCTCTTAGGTTGCTTCAGGGCTAGTCAATACTACTAAGATATCTGTCTTCCTATGGGATGTTCAATTTCTTGTCATTATTTTGAATTATTCAGCTCCTTCCTCGAATGGGTCACTCATTAAGTATGAAAAGGGATCTTTTTCCATCATTCACTATCTTGATGATTTCCTGTTTACAAGGCCATGAGATTCAATGTGCCAATTTTTTATTGGACTCCTTCTGTTCCTTCATGTCACATTTTGGTGTCCCCTTTCAAGCGAAAAAGCTGTTGGTCCAGTGAGAACTTTATCTTTCCTGGACATTGAACTTGATTCTTAAGAAATTGTTTTCCGTCTCCCTCAAGAAAAGATTTCAAAATTGATATCACTCATTGAGGGTTTTTTTTTGCAGTTCAAAAAGTCACGTTTCGGCAGATGCAGTCCCTTCTGAGCCTCCTAGTTTTTTCATGCCAGTTTATACGCTAGGGCAGAATTTTTCCCAATGTTGGTCCCTTCCTACTAAAGGTATAAAGCTTCCCCATCACTGGGTCCGTATAACTCCCTCATTGCGTAGATATAGCTGTTTGGAGAGAGTTCCTCTCTTCTTATTGCCACACTTGTTTCCAGTTGTCTGACTCTTCTAATGAGGACTTGTCAGTTTCTTTTTCTGAGACTGCAGGTTCGTCCAGTTTTGGTGTCATTTTTGGAGAGAAGTGGTGTGAAGAAAGATAGCTGGAGTTTTGGCACTCCATGGGTTGGATAAAAAATCTCAAATTGTTGCAATTGTTTCCCATTGGGGTTGCCATTTCCATCCGGGGTCCATATTTGAGCGATAAACGCATTTACTTCTGGTCTGACAACATGAGCATTGTTCACGTCATAATTCGTCTAGCATCCTCATCCATTCCAGTTATAAAGTTAATCAGATTATTGGTATTAAAATGTTTGTTTCGGGCACGCCATATTCCAGGTTCCAATAATGTTGTTGTTGCTCTTTCTCATTTTGATTGTCAGAGATTCAAAAAGCTGTGTCTCAGTGCCCAAGCAAAGGGACTATGTCCAACCATTATGTGGGAGGTGGTGGAAAACAACTGATGTCACTGCTGAGGTCTTTGGTGGCTCCATTGATTTAGCAGTCCTACAGTAAGGCATAAAATGAGTGGCATGAGGATGTAGGTGCCAAATTGGTGTCTTCATCTGATTCGGCTTGCTTAGAAGTTACTTTACAATATTTGCTTCTCCTTCTCAATATGGATGTTTAGGGAGGAGTTGCACAGAGCTGTTTATCAGGTTTATCCTTTCATTTTCAGCTTCAGAAATGGGTAGATATTACAAAGATTTTATAATTCATTGTGTCCTTAGGGGCTGTAGAAGGAGTCATGTCTGGCAGGAGAGCAGGCGGCCTATTTCTTTTATATTGCTTAAAGGGAACCTGTCACCCCCAAAATGGCTGGTGAGGTAAGCTCACCGGCATCAGGGGCTTATCTACAGCATTCTGTAATGCTGTAGATAAGCCCCAGATGTTACCTGAAAGAGGAGAAAAAGACGTTAGATTATACTCACCCAGGGGCGGTCCCGGTGCGGTCTGGTCAAATGGGTGTCTCCGGTCCGCTCTGGCGCCTCCCATCTTCATTCCATGACGTCCTCTTCGAGTCTTTATGCCGTGGCTCCGGCGCAGGCGTACTTTGTCTGCCCTGTTCAGGGCAGAGCAAAGTACTGCAGTGCGCAAACGCCGGGCCTCCCTGACCTTTCCGGCGCCTGCGCACTGCAGTACATTGCTCTGCCCTCAACAGGGCAGACAAAGTACGCCTGTGCCGGAGCCGCGGCGTAAAGACCCGAAGAGGATGTCATGGAATGAAGATGGGAGGCGCCGGAGCGGACAGGAGACACCCATCCGACCTGACCGCATCGGGACCGCCCCTGGGTGAGTATAATCTAACGTCTTTTTCTCCTCTTTCAGGTAACATCGGGGGCTTATCTACAGCATTACAGAATGCTGTAGATAAGCCCCTGATGCCGGTGAGCTTACCTCACCAGCCATGTTGGGGGTGACAGGTTCCCTTTAAGCGCCTCATTGAGCGCACTCCTTCCCTCTGCTCCTCTACTTTCAAGGTGTCTCTTTTTTCAGCCACTTTTGGTGTTGCATTCTTCGTGCCTTTCATATTAGTGAGTTGGTTTCTTCTGCAAAACATAGTCCAGGGGGTGTTTGTCACTATGATGTTTCCTTGACAGGGGATTTTGTATTCGCATCCGAAAGTCTAAGACGGACCCTTCTGGCTTAGAGTCATGGGTTCTCTTGTTTTCTATTCCTGGTCCAATTTGCCCGCTAATCCTTAGTTAACAATTACCTGCAATTTAGGCATTTTGGTCATTATTATTATTTATTATTATAGCGCCATTTATTCCATGGCGCTTTACATGTGAGGAGGGGTATACATAGTAAAAACAAGTATAATAATCTTAATCAATACAAGTCACAACTGGTACAGGAGGAGAGAGTACCCTGCCCGTGAGGGCTCACAATCTACAAGGGATGGGTGAGGATTCAGTAGGTGAGGGTAGAGCTGGTTGTGCAGCAGTTTGGTCGATTGGCGGTTACTGCAGGTTGTAGGCTTGTCGGAAGAGGTGGGTCTTCAGATTGTTTTTGAAGGTTTTGATGGTAGGCGAGAGTCTGATAAGTTGTGGTAGAGAGTTCCAGTGTAGGGTTGATGCGCGAGAGAAATCTTGTATGCGATTGTGGGAAGAGAAGATAAGAAGGGAGTAGAGAAGGAGATCTTATGAGGATTGGACGTTGCATGCAGGTAAGTACCGGGAGACGAGGTCACAGATGTATGGAGGAGACAGGTTGTGGATGGCTTTGTATGTCATGGTTAGGTTTTTGTACTGGAGTCTCTGGGCAATGGGGAGCCAGTGATGGGATTGACAGAGGGGAGAGGCCGGGGACTAGTGGGGGGACAGGTGGATTAGTCAGCCACCAGAGTTTAGAATAGATTGAAGGGGTGCGAGAGTGTTCGAGGGGAGGTCACAGAGCAGGAGGTTGCAGTAGTCAAGGCGAGAGATGATGAGGGCATGGACTAGGGTTTTTGCAGAGTCTTGGTTTAAGAATGTACGGATCTGTGAAATATTTTTGGGTTGAAGGTGGCAGGAAGTGGAAAGGGCTTGGATATGTGGTTTGAAGGAGAGATCAATCAATGTCAAGGATTACCCCGAGGCAGCGAGCTTGTGGGACTGGGGAGAGTGGGCATCAGTATACTGTAATGGATAGGTCCATTGGGGGGTCGCGTGCGATGGGGAAAGATGATGAATTCTGTTTTGTCCATATTAAGTTTTAGAAATCTTGTGGAGAAGAAGGATGAAATAGCAGACAGACATTGAGGGATCAATTCATTTGTATCTTCTGAAGGTGGTTCTTCTATTACAATATTCTAGTTTCAATCCCTACTTCGCTAAGGTCTATTGTTGCTAGGGCTGCCCCCAAAGGACTTTGACACTCATTCATTTAGGATAAGTGCAGCTACAGAAGCTGGACGTGCAGGTTTGTCCAATTCTGAAATTCAAATAATTGGCAGGTGGCGCTCTTCTTGTTTTGCTAGGTATGTTAGACTAAATTTGTTGCTTAAGTAACATTGTTTTTCCTCCTAGGTGTTTCCAGACTGACAGTATGGATTCTCGGTCACTTATAGATTTTTTGGGCAGCCCAAAAACCGGAGAGTGGTCCTGGAGGAAGAGGCCTTAGTTTTCGGGGTTTGGAGGTGTTCTGGAAGGATGTCCAAGGTTTAACCTGGTCTTGTGTCCTGCTGGAAGTCATTCGAATCACGCAGGAGGCCTCTTCTTTTGACATCCTAGGTTCTCTTTGCTTGCAGGAATGACCTTTGCTCGTTCCGTTTAGCAGAGCTGTTTACGATGATGTGGTCCGATGTGGACAAGTTCCACGACTTCTTCTTGGAGCTTGTGCTAGTTTGGTCAGAGCACACTCCTCGGGTTGCTTCACAGGGTGCTAGGAAGGCAGCGGCTGTTGAGAGTTCCCGGCATACGCTCAATGCTCACATGTCTCACTTTGTGTGTTTCAAAGGTGGCGTTGTTGTTTGACATCACCAACTTGAGGGGGTTAATTCCTGGCTCATGCTTCCCGATGGTGTACATCTGACCGATATTGGCCTGGACATTTTTCTATCCAGCCTTCAAGATGGCATTAAACAGGCTTTGTTGTTAATGCGTGGGGGGTATTGGAGCGCAGTTTAGCTGCTATGCTTCTACTTGGCGACCAGTTTTTCCTGTAAGAAGGACTGATGTTCGCCGGAAGTCCGGCTGTTTGCAAACATTTTGCGCAAAATATTGTATCAGAATGTGCCTTACACGTTTATGCTGTGACCGAACTTCATCCATTCAAAGAAAATAGTTTTAAGGTTAATTGTGTGATGTTTTATTTATTCATGGTAATTGTGTGTAGTTGGTTATTTGGGTTGCATCAGTCTCATTTTCAGAGTGCAAGGCAGCTGCTTTTTGGCACAAGGTTAGAGGAGACTGGGTTTTTATAAAGCTGGGAAATTTACATCACCTGGACTTTCCTAATGATGATGGTGACAAGCTAATAAAGGTCTGAAACCTTGGTCAAAGTTATCTGAGCCTACAAAACTCAATGGGTGTCCAAACTATTGCATCGGACCAATTTACGCTTTGTAATTTTTTAAATGTAAAAGACGAAAAAAAGTATATACAGTGCATTGCGAAAGTATTCGGCTCCCTGGAACTTTTCAACCTCTTCCCACATATCATGCTTCAAGCATAAAGATACCAAATGTAAATTTTTGGTGAAGAATCAACAACAAGTGGAACACAATTGTGAAGTTGAACGAAATTTATTGGATATTTAAATTTTTTGTGGAAATTCAAAAACTGAAAAGTGGGACGTGCAATATTATTCGGCCCCTTTAACTTAATACTTTGTTGCGCCGCCTTTTGCTGCGATTACAAGTCGCTTGGGGTATGTCTCTATCAGTTTTGTACATCGAGAGACTGAAATTCTTGCCCATTCTTCCTTCGCAAACAGCTCAAGCTCAGTGAGGTTTGATGGAGATCGTTTGTGAACAGCAGTTTTCAGCTCTTTCCACAGGTTGAAAAGTTCCAGGGAGCCGAATACTTTCGCAATTCACTGTATATATATATATATATATATATATATATATATATATATATATATATACACATATATATATATATATACACTCACTGGCCACTTTATTAGGTACACCTGTCCAACTTCTTGTTAACACTTAATTTCTAATCAGCCAATCACATGGCGGCAACTCAGTGCATTTAGGCATGTAGACATGGTCAAGACAATCTCCTGCAGTTCAAACCGAGCATCAGTATGGGGAAGAAAGGTGATTTGAGTGCCTTTGAACGTGGCATGGTTGTTGGTGCCAGAAGGGCTGGTCTGAGTATTTCAGAAACTGCTGATCTACTGGGATTTTCACGCACAACCATCTCTAGGGTTTACAGAGAATGGTCCGAAAAAGAAAAAAAATCCAGTGAGCGGCAGTTCTGTGGGCGGAAATGCCTTGTTGATGCCAGAGGTCAGAGGAGAATGGGCAGACTGGTTCGAGCTGATAGAAAGGCAACAGTGACTCAAATCGCCACCCGTTACAACCAAGGTAGGCCTAAGAGCATCTCTGAACGCACAGTGCGTCGAACTTTGAGGCAGATGGGCTACAGCAGCAGAAGACCACACCGGGTACCACTCCTTTCAGCTAAGAACAGGAAACTGAGGCTACAATTTGTACAAGCTCATCGAAATTGGACAGTAGAAGATTGGAAAAACGTTGCTTGGTCTGATGAGTCTCGATTTCTGCTGCGACATTCGGATGGTAGGGTCAGAATTTGGCGTAAACAACATGAAAGCATGGATCCATCCTGCCTTGTATGGAGCATCTTTGGGATGTGCAGCCGACAAATCTGCGGCAACTGTGTGATGCCATCATGTCAATATGGACCAAAATCTCTGAGGAATGCTTCCAGCACCTTGTTGAATCTATGCCACGAAGAATTGAGGCAGTTCTGAAGGCAAAAGGGGGTCCAACCCGTTACTAGCATGGTGTACCTAATAAAGTGGCCGGTGAGTGTATATATATATATATATATATATATATATATATATATATATATACATTTTTTGCATAAATTCAGTGTTCACAATAACAGTAATTTTGACCAGGGGAGCCCAAACTTTTACATGCCACTGTAGCTAGAGAAATGGAAAAAACATTGTCAAATTAAAAATATAAAGTATATTAATAAACATAACAACATGATTTAAACAATAGATTTTTTTGTAATGCACATTCCTTGTAAATTGTTTTTAGATGAATTATGCATTTTTTCCACGCTATTTTGAAAAAAGAAAACAAAACAAAAACAAAATAAACCAATGACGTACCTTTAAAAATGGAATATGCTCCCTTGATTCCACTGTGGAATGACTGACGGTAGTACTGTACAGGAGACTGCTTATAAACTGTGAGCAGGACATTATGAAGAAAAACAAGATTTCCATATGTTTGATAGAAAAGTAACATAAGCCTGCTGAGAGGTGACCTACATGCAGCACTGCTGGGTTAGAAAACCTCGGCTTGACTTTTGCAGAACTTGTCATGTACTTCTATTACTGTTTCTATGTAATGGCTAATGTGGATAAATACTGCTGGAAGTTTTGTAATGCAGGCCTACAGAAGGAAAAAATAGGAATATCTGGAAATTTAAAAAATAGAAATAAAGGGGGTTTCCATCTTGTAGGATATACAGGTCCTTCTCAAAAAATTAGCATATTGTGTTAAATTTCATTATTTACCATAATGTAATGATTACAATTAAACTTTCATATATTATAGATTCATTATCCACCAACTGAAATTTGTCAGGTCTTTTATTGTTTTAATACTGATGATTTTGGCCTACAACTCCTGATAACCCAAAAAACCTGTCTCAATAAATTAGCATATTTCACCCGTCCAATCAAATAAAAGTGTTTTTTAATAACAAACAAAAAAACCTTCAAATAATAATGTTCAGTTATGCACTCAATACTTGGTCGGGAATCCTTTTGCAGAAATGACTGCTTCAATGCGGTGTGGCATGGAGGCAATCAGCCTGTGACACTGCTGAGATGTTATGGAGGCCCAGGATGCTTCAATAGCGGCCTTAAGCTCATCCAGAGTGTTGGGTCTGGCGTCTCTCAACTTTCTCTTCACAATATCCCACAGATTCTCTATGGGGTTCAGGTCAGGAGAGTTGGCAGGCCAATTGAGCACAGTAATACCATGGTCAGTAAACCATTTACCAGTGGTTTTGGCACTGTGAGCAGGTGCCAGGTCGTGCTGAAAAATGAAATCTTCATCTCCATAAAGCATTTCAGCCGATGGAAGCATGAAGTGCTCCAAAATCTCCTGATAGCTAGCTGCATTGACCCTGCCCTTGATGAAACACAGTGGACCAACACCAGCAGCTGACATGGCACCCCACACCATCACTGACTGTGGGTACTTGACACTGGACTTCAGGCATTTTGGCATTTCCTTCTCCCCAGTCTTCCTCCAGACTCTGGCACCTTGATTTCCGAATGACATGCAAAATTTGCTTTAATCAGAAAAAAGTACTTGGGACCACTTAGCAACAGTCCAGTGCTGCTTCTCTGTAGCCCAGGTCAGGCACTTCTGCCGCTGTTTATGGTTCAAAAGTGGCTTTACCTGGGGAATGCGGTACCTGTAGCCCATTTCCTGCACACGCCTGTGCACGGTGGCTCTGGATGTTTCCACACCAGACTCAGTCCACTGCTTCCTCAGGTTCCCCAAGGTCTGGAATCGGTCCTTCTCCACAATCTTCCTCAGGGTCCGGTCACCTCTTCTCGTTGTACAGCGTTTTCTGCCACATTGTTTCCTTCCAACAGACTTACCATTGAGGTGCCTTGATACAGCACTCTGGGAACAGCCTATTTGTTGAGAAATTTCTTTCTGGGTCTTACCCTCTTGCTTGAGGGTGTCAGTGATGGCCTTCTTGACATCTGTCAGGTCGCTAGTCTTACCCATGATGGGGGTTTTGAGTAATGAACCAGGCAGGGAGTTTTTAAAAGCCTCAGGTATCTTTTGCATGTGTTTAGAGTTAATTAGTTGATTCAGAAGATTAGGGTAATAGGTCGTTTAGAGAACCTTTTCTTGATATGCTAATTTATTGAGACAGGTTTTTTGGGTTATCAGGAGTTGTATGCCAAAATCATCAGTATTAAAACAATAAAAGACCTGACAAATTTCAGTTGGTGGATAATGAATCTATAATATATGAAAGTTTAATTGTAATCATTACATTATGGTAAATAATGAAATTTAACACTATATGCTAATTTTTTGAGAAGGACCTGTATTATCTTCAGGGATCAGTAATGCTCTTATAATTATTTAGCATTGATTCTTGTAATTAAAGGAATTTCTAAAAGGCTTTAAATTAGTATTTTGTGGCACATACAAGTTAAAACTTTGTTAAAGAGCAATGGTCATTTTAATTTTTATTTAATTAACCCCTTCCTGACATCTGACGTACTATCCCGTCGAGGTGGGGTGGGCCCGTATGACCGCCGACGGGATAGTACGTCATACGCGATCAGCGGCGCTCACGGGGGGAGCGCCGCCGATCGCGGCCGGGTGTCAGCTGATTATCACAGCTGACATCCGGCACTATGTGCCAGGAGCGGTCACGGACCGCCCCCGGCACATTAACCCCCGGCACACCGCGATCAAACATGATCGCGATGTGCCGGCGGTGCAGGGAAGCATCGCGCAGGGAGGGGGCTCCCTGCGGGCTTCCCTGAGCCCCCCGCAGCAACGCGATGTGATCGCGTTGCTGCGAGGGTCTTACCTCCCTCCCTGCAGCTCCCAGACCCGGATCCAAGATGGCCGCGGATCCGGGTCCTGCAGGGAGGGAGGTGGCTTCACAGACGCCTGCTCAGAGCAGGCACTGTGAAGCAGCCTGCACTTTCCTCAGATCGGTGATCTGTCAGAGTGCTATGCAAACTGGCAGATCACCGATCTGTATTGTCCCCCCCTGGGGCAAAGTAAAAAAGTTAAAAAAAATTTTTTCCAAATGTGTAAAAAAAAAAAAAAAAAATATTCCAAAATAATGAAAAAAAAAATAAAATATTATTCCCATAAATACATTTCTTTATCTAAATAAAATAAAAAAAACAATAAAAGTACACATATTTAGTATCGCCGCGTCCGTAACGACCCAACCTATAAAACTGCCCCACTAGTTAACCCCTTCAGTAAACACCGTAAGAAAAAAAAAAAAAAAACGAGGCAAAAAACAACGCTTTATTACCATACCGCCGAACAAAAAGTGGAATAACACGCGATCAAAAAGACGGATATAAATAACCATGGTACCGCTGAAAACGTCATCTTGTCCCGCAAAAAACGAGCCGCCATACAGCATCATCAGCAAAAAAATAAAAAAGTTATAGTCCTGAGAATAAAGCGATACCAAAATAATTATTTTTTCTATAAAATAGTTTTTATCGTATAAAAGCGCCAAAACATAAAAAAATTATATAAATGAGATATCGCTGTAATCGTACTGACCCGACGAATAAAACTGCTTTATCAATTTTACCAAACGCGGAACGGTATAAACGCCTCTCCCAAAAGAAATTCATGAATAGCTGGTTTTTGGTCCTTCTGCCTCACAAAAATCGGAATAAAAAGTGATCAAAAATGGTCACGTGTCCGAAAATGTTACCAATAAAAACGTCAACTCGTCCCACAAAAAACAAGACCTCACATGACTCTGTGGACCAAAATGTGGAAAAATTATAGGTCTCAAAATGTGGAGACGCAAAAACTTTTTTGCTATAAAAAGCGTCTTTTAGGCTGGTTTCACACTTGCGTTTTTATCTGCATGCGTTTTTTAAAAAAACGCATGTGTGAAAAAACGCATGTAAACGTGGTAAAACGCATGCGTTTTTAGACGCATGCGTTTTTATAGAAAAACACAAGAAAACAAACAAACAAAAAAAACCCTACCCCTAACCCTACCCCTAACCTGAAATACGTGGCACTAAAATATACGTTTATATACGTATATAAGTGCCACGATATTTCAGTGGCCACGTATATAAGTGCCACGTATATAAGTGCCACGTATATAAGTGCCACGTACTTAAGTGCCACGTACTTAAGTGCCACGTACTTAAGTGCCACGTACTTAAGTGCCACGTATTTACGTGCCACGTATTTACGTGCCACGTATTTACGTGCCACGTATTTACGTGCCACGTATTTAAGTGCCACGTACTTAAGTGCCACGTACTTAAGTGCCACGTATTTACGTGCCACGATATTTCAGTGCCACGTATAACCACATAGTTATAGTATTTATAGTACGTGGCACTGAAATACGTGGCACTGAAATATCGTGGCACTGAAACACGTGGCACTGAAACACGTGGCACTGAAACACGTGGCACTTAAATATGTGGCACTTAAATATGTGGCACTTAAATACGTGGCACTTAAATACGTGGCACTTATGACTGTCAGAAAATGTTCATTAAACGGTTAGAGGTGAGGTTAGGGGTAGGGTTAGGGTTACCGTTGGGATTAGGGTTAGGGGTGTGTTTGGGTTAGGGTTTCAGGTAGAATTGGGGAGTTTCCACTGTTCAGGCACATCAGGGGCTCTCCAAACGCGACATGGCGTCCGATCTCAATTCCAGCCAATTCTGCGTTGAAAAAGTAAAACAGTGCTCCTTCCCTTCCGAGCTCTCCCGTGCGTCCAAAAAGGGGTTTATCCCAACATATGGGTTATCAGCGTACTCGGGACAAATTGAACAACAACTTCTGGGGTCCAAGTTCTCTTGTTATCCTTGGGAAAATAAAAATTTGGGGGGCTAAAAATCATTTTTGTGGGAAAAAAATATGTTTTATTTTCACGGCTCTGCGTTGTAAACTGTAGTGAAACACTTGGGGGTTCAAAGTTCTCACAACACATCTAGATAAGTTCCTTGGGAGGTCTAGTTTCCAATATGGGGTCACTTGTGGGGGGTTTGTACTGTTTGGGTACATCAGGGGCTCTGCAAATGCAACGTGACGCCTGCAGACCAATCCATTTAAGTCTGCATTCCAAATGGCGCTCCTTCCCTTCCGAGCTCTGTCATGTGCCCAAACAGTGGTTACCCCCCACATAGGGGGTATCAGCGTACTCAGGACAAATTGGAAAACAACTTTTAGGGTCCAATTTATTCTGTTACCCTTGTAAAAATACAAAGCTGGGGGCTAAAAAATCATTTTTGTGAAAAAAAAAAAAAGAATTTTTATTTTCACGGCTTTGCGTTACAAACTGTAGTGAAACACTTGGGGGTTCAAAGTTCTCACAACACATCTAGATAAGTTCCTTGGGAGGTCTAGTTTCCAATATGGGGTCACTTGTGGGGGGTTTGTACTGTTTGGGTACATCAGGGGCTCTGCAAATGCAACGTGACGCCTGCAGACCAATCCATTTAAGTCTGCATTCCAAATGGCGCTCCTTCCCTTCCGAGCTCTGTCATGCGCCCAAACAGTGGTTACCCTCCATATATGGGGTATCAGCGTACTCAGGACAAATTGGACAACAACTTTTGGGGTCCAGTTTATTCTGTTACTCTTGTAAAAATACAAAAGCTGGGGGCTAAAAAATCATTTTTGTGAAAAAAAAAAAAAAAGAATTTTTATTTTCACGGCTCTGCGTTATAATCTGTAGTGAAACACTTGGGGGTGCAAAGCTCTCAAAACACATCTAGATAAGTTCCTTAGGGGGTCTAATTTCCAAAATGGTGTCATTTGTGGGGGGTTTCAATGTTTAGGCACATCAGGGGCTCTCCAAACGCAACATGGCGTCCCATCTCAATTCCAGTCAATTTTGCATTGAAAAGTCAAATGGCGCTCCTTCCCTTCCAAGCTCTGCCATGCGCCCAAACAGTGGTTTACCCCAACATATGGGGTATCTGCGTACTCAGGACAAATTGCACAACGTTTTTTGGGGACCAATTTCTTCTCTTACCCTTGGGAAAATAAAAAATTGGGGGCGAAAAGATCATTTTTGTGAAAAAATATGATTTTTTATTTTTACGGCTCTGCATTATAAACTTCTGTGAAGCACTTGGTGGGTCAAAGTGCTCACCACACATCTAGATAAGTTCCTTAGGGGGTCTACTTTCCAAAATGGTGTCACTTGTAGGAGGTTTCAATGTTTAGGCACATCAGGGGCTCTCCAAACGCAACATGGCGTCCCATCTCAATTCCAGTCAATTTTGCATTGAAAAGTCAAATGGCGCTCCTTCACTTCCGAGCTCTGCCATGCGCCCAAACAGTGGTTTACCCCAACATATGGGGTATCTGCGTACTCAGGACAAATTGCACAACATTTTTTGGGGACCAATTTCTTCTCTTACCCTTGGGAAAATAAAAAATTGGGGGCGAAAAGATCATTTTTGTGAAAAAATATGATTTTTTATTTTTACGGCTCTGCATTATAAACTTCTGTGAAGCACTTGGTGGGTCAAAGTGCTCACCACACATCTAGATAAGTTCCTTAGGGGGTCTACTTTCCAAAATGGTGTCACTTGTAGGAGGTTTCAATGTTTAGGCACATCAGGGGCTCTCCAAACGCAACATGGCGTCCCATCTCAATTCCAGTCAATTTTGCATTGAAAAGTCAAATGGCGCTCCTTCACTTCCGAGCTCTGCCATGCGCCCAAACAGTGGTTTACCCCAACATATGGGGTATCTGCGTACTCAGGACAAATTGCACAACATTTTTTGGGGACCAATTTCTTCTCTTACCCTTGGGAAAATAAAAAATTGGGGGCGAAAAGATCATTTTTGTGAAAAAATATGATTTTTTATTTTTACGGCTCTGCATTATAAACTTCTGTGAAGCACTTGGTGGGTCAAAGTGCTCACCACACATCTAGATAAGTTCCTTAGGGGGTCTACTTTCCAAAATGGTGTCACTTGTAGGGGGTTTCAATGTTTAGGCACATCAGGGGCTCTCCAAACGCAACATGGCGTCCCATCTCAATTCCAGTCAATTTTGCATTGAAAAGTCAAATGGCGCTCCTTCCCTTCCAAGCTCTGCCATGCGCCCAAACAGTGGTTTACCCCAACATATGGGGTATCTGCGTACTCAGGACAAATTGCACAACATTTTTTGGGGACCAATTTCTTCTCTTACCATTGGGAAAATAAAAAATTGGGGGCGAAAAGATCATTTTTGTGAAAAAATATGATTTTTTATTTTTACGGCTCTGCATTATAAACTTCTGTGAAGCACTTGGTGGGTCAAAGTGCTCACCACACATCTAGATAAGTTCCTTAGGGGGTCTACTTTCCAAAATGGTGTCACTTGTAGGGGGTTTCAATGTTTAGGCACATCAGGGGCTCTCCAAACGCAACATGGCGTCCCATCTCAATTCCAGTCAATTTTGCATTGAAAAGTCAAATGGCGCTCCTTCCCTTCCAAGCTCTGCCATGCGCCCAAACAATGGTTTACACCCACATATGGGGTATCAGCGTACTCAGGACAAATTGTACAACAACTTTTGCAGTCTATTTTCTCCTGTTACCCTTGGTAAAATAAAACAAATTGGAGCTGAAATAAATTTTGTGTGAAAAAAAATTAAATGTTCATTTTTATTTAAACATTCCAAAAATTCCTGTGAAACACCTGAAGGGTTAATAAACTTCTTGAGTGTGGTTTTGAGCACCTTGAGGGGTGCAGTTTTTAGAATGGTGTCACACTTGGGTATTTTCTATCATACAGACCCCTCAAAATGACTTCAAATGAGATGTGGTCCCTAAAAAAAAATGGTGTTGTAAAAATGAGAAATTTCTGGTCAACTTTTAACCCTTATAACTCCCTAACAAAAAAAAATTTTGGTTCCAAAATTGTGCTGATGTAAAGTAGACATGTGGGAAATGTTACTTATTAAGTATTTTGCGTGACATATGTCTGTGATTTAAGGGCATAAAAATTCAAAGTTGGAAAATTGCAAAATTTTCAAAATTTTCGCCAAATTTCCGTTTTTTTCACAAATAAACGCAAGTTATATCGAAGAAATTTTACCACTATCATGAAGTACAATATGTCACAAGAAAACAATGTCAGAATCGCCAAGATCCGTTGAAGCGTTCCAGAGTTATAACCTCCTAAAGGGACAGTGGTCAGAATTGTAAAAATTGGCCCGGTCATTAACGTGCAAACCACCCTTGGGGGTGAAGGGGTTAATTAATTAATAGGACAAAAAAAAAGAAGATAAGAATATAAGAAACTAATATATCTTATGAGAAAAACCTGCTTCTTTCTCCTCCTGGGTTGATTTTTCACACTGTAAACTTTATATTCAGTGGGAAAATCTGTATTCCGTAAAGACAGATTTTCCCATTACCAAGATAGGGGTTGACAGTTGATGCTTATAACATCTTATGGAGAAGGGAAAGGAAGAAGGAGAGAGGAGCCAGGGGCAGACACAAACATTCTGATCAGCGTGAGCAGGGGAGAATGTTGAGAGTTCAACTGATAACAGCGAGAGCAGGTGGTGGCTGATGAGAGTATTCATCAACCGCCACCTGCTCTATAAATAAATAAAAAGACATGGGATTTTCCTGTATTTTTGAAAAACCAGCCAGGAAAAACTGACAGATGCGGGCTGCAACTCTCAGTTGTCAGGTTCAGCAAGAATGATTATCAAGAAAAGAGGGATCCCCATGCCGTATTTTTTAAATTATTTAAATAAATAATTTAAAAAATGCAGTGTGATGTCCCAACCCAATTTTTGACAACCAGCAAAGCTAAAGCAGATAGCTGGGGACTGGTAAGGTTCCATGGATATTGCCCCCAACAGCCTAAAAATAGCAGCCCGCAGCCACCCAGAAAAGGCACATCTACTAGATGCACCAATTCTGGCGCTTTGCCCAGCTCTTCCCACTTGCCACTTTCACAGGTACAAGCTGGAAGAGCCAAGCAAAGCACCAGAATTGGGCAGCTACGGGATGCTACTTGAAGGCGGGAGGACAATAACAATGGCCAGCCTCTGTATACCAGCCCCCAGCTGTCTGCTTTAGCTTTACTGGCTGTCAAAAATGTGGGGTGCCCCACATTTTTTAAATTATTTATTTAAAAAAATCAACAAAATATGGTGTGGGGACGCTACTATTCTTTATAACCAGCCTTGCTAAAGCTGACAACTGAGGGTTGCAGCCTGCAGCTGTCAGTTTTGCCGGGCTGCTTATCAAATATACGGGGAACCCCATAACTTTTTTTATTATTATTTATTTATTCATCACTTAGACAGCGGCTGATTATTACTCAGTTGAATGCAACTCTCAACATTATCCCCTGCTATTGCTGATCGAAGTGCGAGCAGGGAAGAATGATGAGAGCCGGGAACAGTGCGAACAGTACCGTTGCTTCCCAGGCGCTGGTACCTGTGATACTGATGCGACACACGGGTGGCACACGATTGACACACATATGCCACAAGTATTACACACACGGACACTGATAGCTCTCGGACTGTTTTGTACGGTACCGGAAATATCAGGATGTGTGAAAGAGCTCTAACTGTGTATAACAAGGCTGTAGGTGAAATTGGCATTATCATTATATTCAAGCAACCCATAGGTCCTCTTTTCCTACCTGCAGGCACCTGTTATAGGCTCAGAAATCTCATCAGACATCAAGGAATATTACCTGCAATAATAGAGTAAATACAAGACAGGGAGGAGGGGGATGCAGCTGCAGATTCTGAAAAAAAGATTGTGAGAGGGAAGTAAGTAGTAGAGAAGATTATGTTACAGTTTCTATCCCTAAGCCTGTGTGAGAGGTGATGGGGACCAAGAAGACAGAAGCAGGTCTAACATCATGAAAAGAAAAGCCCATCCAAACAGTAGGCATGTAAAAAGAAAGGTAGACGCACAATTCCTTGCTGCACCATGTCTAATACATTTGATTGATATGTGCAGCACTTCTTTAGCCACTCAAGTGATTACAATAGCTTTGCATTAGATATATCTGCACAGATAGAAATCAACAACTAATAGTGAAAGCATTCAGGTTCATTACCATGTCTCACGGTTCCATCATTCAGATAATTGGTCGGAGTCCAGGCTCACGAACCCAACTCGTTATAGCAGAAGAGAACTATAAGTAGACTTTGAAGACTCGTGAGCCATAATTACCCTACTCCCACCTCAATTTCTGTAAAATAGATAACAATTCCCTCAATAATGTTATTATCAGAATTGCTTCTATTACTACAAGTGCTAGGTCTGTCGCGGAGTATCTAGTGAACAATCTACTGGTCCATTATGGAGTGAAGGCTCCCCATCACATATCTTCAGGTCTGTCATGTTCTCTTGTCTTCAGTAGTAGATTTAGCAGGAATCTTCTGCTTTATGGTAAATGAACACAAGGTCAGATTGTTGGGGCACTTGTCCTAGAGAGCTGTGCTGTCCGATGCCTTAGCATCAAGCAACGGAACATATATGAAATAACTAACCATACCTTGCAAATAATACTGAGATTTTGTTTCTTGATTTGGCCAAGCTCCGTTTCTATTAGGAAAAGGCTTTATCACCATGATGATCCATATTAGATTTCTTCTGCACTACGTGTGAGCGCATCTTTGTCAAAACTAAGATGACCCCCACCCAACGTTTTGCCCAGTAGACTCCAAAAATAATGAACTGGTCCAGAATGAACATGAAGCTTGGGAGAGAGCAGTCTACCCTTCATTCTGATGATCACTAGTTCCCTTTCTGTCCACATTTCCCTACAGGCCATACAGTAGGTAGACTAAGGCCATATAGTCTAAAGTTGTCCATGTAAGAGACAACTGTTGGCCAAATGAACAGCTGGCTATCCCGACTCCCCGATATGCATGGGCACGGCGGATTATTATTCATGTGTTTCTAAAGTGGCGACCACTCAAAATTAAAAGAATCGATCACTAAAACTGTGTCGACATTTAGTACATTAGATTGAGAGCAGATTTTATTCAATTATATATATTAAATATATTATCATATTATATATTATTAAATATATAATCAAAAATATATTTAAAAAAAAATCAGTTTTTGACCATTTTTTTCTATTATACATTATTTCTATCCATCCTTTAGTGCCCGGTGACTCTCTCCATTCCAGTAAATATAACATACTCCACTGACAGGTGCTCGGTACAGAACTTGGGCGTCAATTAGAGAGGGCTCCATATGACACAGCCGTGGAGCAAACCGTGAGTAACCCACACTGAAGAGATGCCAGGGCGTCTGTGCCAGGATGTGAGACTGGTACAGTATGTGGGAGGAGGAGAGGAAATGCACGTCGCACACTTCTGTGTCAATGAATCTGACGATTTTAAACATCTCTACCATGGACTCAGCACTGCAGACTCGGACTGTGAATCCGATATTACTTTTACATGCTTCATTCTAGATTCAAGAAAGTAACATTACCTTCACAATGCAGGTCTTCTGGGCATGTGACCGTGATAGAATCCCCCCCGAAACATCTGGAAAAAGGGGAGACCTATCAAGGTTCAGAAAGACTCGCTAGTGCCCTAGAAGCCTCTGGGTTATGGCCCCCATACACATTAGATTAATGTCGGCTGAACCCGCCAATATCAATGGGTACGGCCAATGGTCTAAGTTGTATGGGGGCACCGGCTAAATGATTGTTTCCCTTCACAATCAACTTTGATTTGATCAGCTGAGAAGAGATAAAAAAGGTAGACAAAAGAGTTACAACCTTCCCGTCGGATCATCAGAATGAGCTCACTGACAGAATCTCAGTTGCGGTAACTCAATCCGCAGCCAGCAATAGACAGTTGAATGACATTTTGGCACCTGTTTGCTGGTCCCGTCGAGGATTAAGTCTGAACCCCCCGTAAAACAGGATTCAGGAGTATGCGTCCACGAGCCCATAGACTAAAATGGTGCCGACAGAGTGAACGTGCGTTCTGTTGTGCATCATTTTCAGGCATATACGCCTACTAGAGACGGGCACCCAGACGCACGTCCAGTAGGCGTACTCGCCCTAAAATGATGCACGACAGAGCACACATTCACCTTGTCGGCCCTATTTTAGTCTATGACTAGAATTATTCCATTTTATTTTTAGAATGACTAAATACTTTATATAAAAGACATAGCTTATGTAAAATTTGCATGCAATATTTTTTTCCTACGTATATTAGTACAGTATGAATATTCTGCAGAGCTGTTTCCAGATCTAGAACTGATGACAGTCCCAGCTTTTGATATTTCCTCGTCACCTTCCAAGAGGCATACATTTTTATTTATTGGAAACATTTTGGGGTCTGTGTGTGACATTCTGATCTTTTTTTATTCCATTTTCTTGGGGGAAGGGGGGGGGGGGGGGCAAAGGGACCAAAAACAGTGATTTTGCTATTTACCGTAGATATTTTGCTATCAATTCGACTGTCACTTCATAGGCTAAAAATGATGATACATTATTAGTTTGGACAGTTACGCTTGCTCCAATGCCAAATATTTGTATTATTTTTTAAGATTATATTTATGTTCTGGGGAAAATTGGGTGTTTTGAACTTTTTGTTTAGTTATTTTTATATTTTCTCATAGTTTTTTTTTAATCAGTGCTGTCATCATTTGTACAATATGCTGCAATACTGTGGTACGGCAAGCAGCGTAAGTTGAAGAGAACCACTGGCCTGGTTGCTGTGGGCCTGAACTCAGTTCTCTTTGCCCAGAAACCCCTCTCCTAAACAAGAATGAGTCATGAGTGGTGAGATTGTAAGTTCTCCTTCAATGGAAGTCTTCAAACACAGACTGGGCAGACATCTGTTCGAGATGGTTTGGTGACTTCTGCATTGAGCAGGGGGTTGGACAAGATGACCCTGGGGGTCCCTTCCAACTCTAACGATCTAGGATTCTATGATTCTGTGAGTGTGATGTGCTGTGGGATTCTTTCAGTACTCACTGGTAGTTCGGGAGTCCTTATTACCTCCCTTTCTATGGGACCTGTATTCAGCTGCACACATGACAGGAGACCTTGGGTCCGGTTCAACAGGTTTGATTTTACTGTGCAATTTGGATACATGTGGTTGCAGCACACAGAGTGAGACAGAATCCCCTTCGGATGATGTTCCCTTTGTCCAGTGTACTATCAGTCCTTGACTCTGTTCTGCCCTACCTGCTCCTGGTGGTACCAGGAACCTTCCATCCGGCATAAGAGTTTCCTTGAGACCCAACATCTTTAACTATAGCTGTAACCCAACTGCCATCTTCCTCACGGGGGGAACAGAGACATGGCACCCAATGCCTCTTTTGGGCCGTAGGCCTGTGATTACCCTGGGATCTGTACGAGACTTAAGATGTGTCCTCACTGTCTGTAGACTTGCCACTGACAGGACCCCTTCGCTGCTGATGTATCAATGCCTTGAAACCTGTCAAACACTGTCACTGTTTAGCACTTTTCCTGACTGTACTCTCTTCTACTATCACCTGACTTTCAACTTGACTGACTAGACGCAGGAAGCGCTTCCCCTTCTTATCTGACCTAACCCCTCCCCATATGCAGGCTAATCCCAAGCTGTTAACTATATACTACTAGTGATGCAAACTATATCCCTATGCCTTGTAATGATTCCCTTATGGACAAACTTCCTCAATCCCCAAGGACGGCCTTGAGGTAGAACCTCTAGGAAAACCGAGACACAAACTGTTTATAAGGATAAAATGCAAATAATTTATAAAACACATATAACTATAAAAATATTCATATTCATTATAGTTCACATTAACTTTTTTTGACTCCACGTCTTCTTCTACCCCCCTACATGCTGGCACATGAAAACAAATGTCATAACATGATTGGAGTTCGGATGAAATCAGGCCATTCGTGTCTGAAGGAGCAGTTGTAACACCCCAGGTAACCGGCTATTACAGTGGTATTGCTTTCCTCACAGGGAGGGTGATGCCATGCTTGGAAGCGAGGAAGGATCCCTTTAACAGGTAATCAGTGCATGCAACACTGTTCTGACTCCAGGACAGAAGGGGGAGCTTGAGACCTGGATTTAGGGGAACTTCCCTACATACTCTAGCTTGAGGAGGAGTTAGAGGGCAGTCTGTCAGAGGGACAGAGGAGAGAGGAAGCAGACAAAGAGAGTCTGAGAGAGGAAAGCTGGGGCCGTGTAGAGAAACAGAGCTGTCTGTAGGAGACTGAAAGGGGAATAGAAGCAAACGGAGAGTGAAGATCTGGAGGAGAAGCTGCGACTGAGCTTCCTCCACGCTGAAGCGCAGGAACCGGTGGCCGGAATACCAAAGCTGCGTGGGACTGAATGCTCCACAGAAGAAACCGGCAGACAGCAGATTGCAAGTCGCCTGTCCACCATTAACACCCGAAGGCACAGCAGCGCATAGAGCCTGGAGTCATCTGACAGACCGCTGTAAAAAGGCTCGAGTTGCCTGCCATGCGGGTAGTGTCCTACCAAAAGGGACAGAGAAAAAGTGAAGACCTTGTGTGAGGCCTAAGGCAGCAAGGGACTACAACACAGTGCATAGAGGAAGGCTTCCAACCCCATCTGGCTAGGGGGATTCCCAAATTGCTTCAAGCTGGCCAGACCACATCAGCACCTGTGATCCATACCCTGGACTGTGGCTGCCTTACACCAGTAAAAAGGTAAAGAGACTGCAACTCTGTGTACTCTTGCTCTTTGTACACCACCTACGACTGTCCCTACTGCACCGGGAGCCCTGGGGATCCATATTCACCTGTGGGAAGCTATATCATCCCTGCTGCAGTACCATTATTCCCAGAGGACCCCTTTAAGCAGCGTTGGTCATCCCTGACCGAATACCACAAGTTGCGTCATGAACAAACTTTATTCTTTATTCAACAACCCCTTTAAAGACCTTTCTCTTTTACTTGGATGCCCAGGGCCACGGACCGGATCACTGCCACTGTGACACATCCCTTTAAGAACCAGCCCAGTTCCGAGTACCCACTGGCAGGAGCTCCACCATCATGATTGATTTTGTGTGCTCGTGTACATTGTGGACAGATGCAGGGGCTGCAATCTAGTGCATACACTATTCTGGTCTGTAACATGGAAAAGACCAGTGCCTGCTGTGACATCTGTCTATGTCAAAAATCACTAATGTGCACGGGCCCATTGGCTAAAATTATTCAGTGTGCAGTCAGCTGCACACACGGACGCCACAAAGACTAAAACCATGCTGGCCCTAGTAATACTCTACATGCTCATCGTCACAGATATTTCACTCCTCAACATGTAATCTTTATCATTTTCTATCTCTTTTCTCTCTCATTCTTGCTCTCTCTTCCTTCCTCATTTTCTCTTCATTTCTCTTTGTTCCACCTTCTATCTTTATTTCTCTATCCTTCCTTCATCTGTTTTTGTCATGAGTGTGTCACACCAACCTGGGAGATCTGAGGGTAGAAGATCACTGCTTATTATGAATAGCAGGTCTTCCATTTAGCCTGTGTATTTAGATCCCATGTTAAATTAATTTGGTTTCCTTTGGTGCTGCAGAGATTAACAACCCTTTCTATGCTGGTCAGAAACATACAGCTCCATTTCAGCTGCTTCCTATAAAATCTGGCCAGTGAAAATGTCATGCTAAGACGGTCTTAGGTAGTCGAGGGGGGCCTCAACTTGTCCCTGGAACTGGGACCCTAACTATCCCTGTCCCGGAGCACTCTTGATGGTAGAGAGGCCTGAGTCGTCCAACTGTAGAGACCGCAGATAAAGAAGGATGCAGGGACAAAGAGGAGTCAGAAAGCAAATAACGTTTTTTTTTAACTTTCCTTTAACTTCCAACCCAACAAAGAATAACAACAGTTTTCCACGCAGGGAACTTAGGTACACGATCACAATTTCACAGTAAATCCTATCTACTATATAGGCGCCCTGAACTAAACCCGCGAAACACGACAGCGCCTCACTAGTGACCCACTAACAAGAACAAGTCAACCAAGTTCACTTATCAGCGTTGTTTCAACGATGCAGTCCTGATGGTGAAGCTCCGTCAGCGGCGTAGTCCTGATGGTGAAGCTCCGTCAGCGACGTAGTCCTGATGGCGGGGGAAGGAGGTGTCCTCCGTTGACGAGCCCAGGTGTAGATTCGAGTCCAGAATGTCTTTTGCGGTGCTGCGTTACCTCCCACAGGCGGACGTTGATCCGGGGTAACAGTTTCCACGTCCAGAGAGGGGTCTTTTTGAGAAGAATTAGCAGAATAATCGGTATCAGTCACAGCTAAGAAAAACCCAGGAGGGCCCGGAGCACTCTGTGGCAAGATGCTCCCGGGGAGCACGGTAATATTGTCCCTGAGCTGATCAGCGCTACCCCTCTGCCTGGGGGGTCGCTGACGACGAGTGCGCCTCTTTTTGGGGGCTCTGGTAATTGCCCGCAGTGTCTGTTGCACGTTCTCCCCCTGCTTCCAGCAAGTCTCACTGCGGCCTGCACACACACAACAACTGCGCTGCAGTTTCCTCTCCTCAGAGATTTCCCGCGCTTCTCTGTCCCTGCTTTCGCGCGTTTTGCTTTTTATCCTCTCCTCTCCCTGCGTCACTCTGCCTCCTGTCACATGAGCCTGGCTTCCCATGCGCCCCTCAAATCCGTCCCCCGGAACCCCGACTCCCGGCAACAATGGTTCCACCCGTCTGCACAGCTCACCAGGTCCCTGTCCCCTACATTCCCCCACCCTGTATGCTCGCCAGTCCCCGGGCGAGGCCTTCGCACTGACAGGTCGCCCATCTGACGGGTTGTTCCACACTTGGGTCTGTCTAGTGTGTAAGTCAGGACTGTAGCGAATTGGGGGTCTACCGGCAGTAGAACGTTCAGAACGTCGTGGCTCGGGTCCTTGTGTAGGGGGTGTTGGGGGAATGTCGTCAGCGGAAGGGTGACTGGTCAGGGGTAGTGTAGTAGTCGAGATAGGGGGAGTATTTTGACGCCGTTCTTCTTCTTCATCATCTTCTTCATCCCACCAATGGTTGTTGGGGGACTCAGACGTAGGTGGCTCTTCCCTGATTGCGGATTCCGGGGTGTCCGAGTCAACAGAGCGACACAACCGGAGCATGTTGCGATGAAGAATGCGAGTACCTGTACTTCCGGGGGCCTCAGACTGCACTTCATATACAGGTCCATGCGGGTCTATATGGCGAAGCACCCGATAGGGTGTTTTTTCCCAACGATGGTCTAACTTGTTTTGCGGTCTTTGCTCTCGAACGAGTACTCGATCACCTGGCCGGAACTCTGGGGGTTTTGCTGTAGGGGTGCTCTGATGCTCCACTTCCCGAATTCGAGTGTGTACCAGTCGGTGTAAGGTCTGCAGCCGATGCCGATGATCACGCACCCACGAAGCCATCCCTGTTCGGGGGCCTTCTTCCTCTGAAGACAGTTCCAGATCTGTCATGCCTTTTCCTGGGCGCCCAAAGACCACTTCATACGGGGTGCGTCCTGTGACTTGATGAACTCTATTGTTGTAGACCCACACTAGGTCAGACACATACTCCGGCCAGCGGGCCTTCTGATCTTGTTCTAGCGCACGCAGCATTTGAAGCAAAGTCCGGTTAAACCGCTCACAAGCCCCGTTTCCCTGGGGATGATACGGTGTGGTGCGTGACTTATCAATGCCGTAGAGGCGATGCAGCTCTTCCATGACTTTGCCCAAGAAACAGGCGCCTTGATCCGAATGTATTCGCCTCGGACAGCCGTAAACTTGAATAAAGTTCTTACAGATAGCGCTCGCCGCCGACTCAGCCGTCTGATCACGGGTAGGGGTGACTACCGCGAATTTTGAAAAATGATCTACCATAACGAGGCAGTGTTCGTAGCCTTGATGCGCTGCTCCAATGGTAATGTAGTCTATCATTAATACTTCAAAAGGGGCAGACGTCGTGATGCTCTGCACAGGCGCCCTTTCCTCCGGTGACTTGGTTAGCTCACATTGTCGACATTGTCTACAGGCAGTCTGTACTTCCGCAAGCAGCCGAGGATGATAGAACCGAGTTTGCAGCCACTTAAACATCCTCTTCACTCCGAAGTGTGCCCCGGACTCATGAGCGTCTTTAGCAACTGCGGCCACCACGGGCCCTGGTAAGACCATCTGCCAGGTCGGCTCGGAATCTGCCTGAGCCATGGTTAAGTGGCATAAGAGCCCGTCCTGAAGAGTTAGGCGCTCCCACTGCCGCAGAAGAAGGTTCAGGTCTGACGGGAGAGTTTGTCCAGGGGTTCTCACGGGCAATAGACCATTCGTTATCCACTGTCGCAATGGAGCTAGTTCCTGGTCTTCCTGTTGCAGCCGTATCCATTCGTCCCGACTCTGAACCAACAGTCCTGTAGCCGTTCCGTTCCCGGTCTGTTCCCGGCTCACAGCCGTCCGAGCAGCGCCCCCGATGGCGTAGGGGATTTCTTCTCCCTCCAGCTCCTCATCTCGGTTAGTTCTTGGGGGGTTCTTCCGCAGACGAGATAACGCGTCAGCATGAACATTCTCCGCTCCTCGCTTGTAGAGGATACGGTATCTGTACTTGGCCATCCGGGCTACCCAGCGCTGTTCCAGGGCACCCAATTTCGCATTTTCCAGATGTGCCAATGGGTTGTTATCCGTGCGTATCAGCACCTCGGAACCGGCCAGGTACTCAGCGAATCGCTCCGTCATAGCCCACACCATGGCCAGCAGCTCCACCTTGAAAGAACTATAATTGTCCGGGTTCAACTCAGAGTCATGAAGAGACCGACTCGCATAGGCGATCACTCTCTCCCGCCCATCCTGAACCTGAGACAACACAGCCCCCAATCCCTGAGAGCTGCCGTCGGTGTGTAGGATGAACGGTTGCGAAAAGTCCGCATAAGCCAACACCGGCGGCTCCATGAGAGCTGTCTTCAAGTCCCGGAACGCTGCTTCTTGTGGCTCCTGCCATTGTATCTTCTTTCCCCGTTCCTTGGGGGAGCTTCCTTTCAGCAGGACTTGTAGATTGTGAGAACGGCGAGCAAAGTTCTTCACGAAGCGCCGGTAGTACCCAGCGAGGCCCAAGAACGCCCGTACATCCTTGGCGGTCTCCGGTGTGGGCCACTCCTGGATTGCGGCAATCTTCTCCTGCGATGGCCGGACTCCTTCGGCGGACACCACATGCCCCAGGTACTCGATCTGTTCCCGGAACAAGTGACACTTCTGGGGCTTCACCTTAAGCCCGTATTTCAGCAACCGGTCTAGTACTTGCTCCAGTCGGCACAGATGTTCCTCGAATGTTGGAGCATAGATGATGATGTCATCCAGATAAATGAGAGTGGCCTCGAAGTTCAAATCCCCCAGACACCACTCCATTAATCGTTGGAAGGTGCCTGGAGCGTTGGCCAGCCCAAACGGCATTCGATTGAACTCGAATAGTCCCATGGGAAGGATAAACGCTGTCTTAGGACGATCTGCTTCTGTCATCGGGACCTGCCAGTATCCGCTGGCTAGGTCTAAGGTGGAAAAATATTTGGCCCGACCCAGCACGGAGAGAGACTCCTCGATACGGGGAAGTGGATAAGAGTCTCGGACGGTGCATGCATTTAGCTTACGATAGTCCACACAGAACCGGAGCGTGCCGTCCTTTTTCCGCACCAGCACGATCGGGGCAGCCCACGGGCTCTGACTCTCGCGGATCACTTCCTTTTGTAGCATCTGGCCTAACAACGTCTTTACTTCCTGGTACATCTGCGGGGGAATCTGTCTGTACCGCTCCCTGATGGGCAATGTATCTCCGGTCGGAATTCCATGTTCGATGGCCGTGGTACAGCCAAAATCATCTTCATGTTGTGCGAACACTTTAGCATAATGTCCAAGGATTCGCTGCACTTGTGAGATCTGTGATGGATCCAGGCCCGACAATTCCGTCTGCATGTGCTCCAGAATAGTTTGACCCTTTCGAAACGCTATTGGCTCAGGATCCTGCGTAGACCGGACACTGACCATCCAGGGATCAGGGGAATCCACCGTTAACTGCAAAGTATCTGGAGGGGGCATCACTTCTAAAGGTCGTAACACTTTGGCCATCTCACTTCGGACCCGTAGCACGACATCGTGTTCGTCCACATTCACACATCGCACTGGTACGGCCCCATTTTTAACAGTAGCCAGGGATCGGGCCACCAGCAGTCCTGTGGGCAAAGGGGATGTAAAGGTGGGCTCAATCTGTACTTGTACTCCTTCTAGAGGGATGCGACCTCGTATGGGCAGGGATATAACAGTCTGTCCTGGGGGGAACATCACCTTTGCTGTCGGGGAAGTAATTACTCTCCCTAGTATGTCTCCCTCCTGACAGGTCTCTTGTATTCGGACTTCCCTCACTAACTGTCTGAACACGGAGCCCTGAGGTGTACTGGTCCCCCACTGATTGAGTGTCTCTTGCGTAGTCTCCCCTAACAGAAAACTGCCAAAATCTTTCAATACGTTCATCCCCAAGGTCACAGTATGTTGTGGGCCGGGATCTCCCCGTGTTAACACAACCCCCCGGCGGCCCAGGTCCTTCCCACATAAAGATATTTGCATCCAGGTGACCCCTTCCACTGGGATGGGCAGCTGATTGGCGGCCTGTAACCGAATTACGGGACCCCATTGGGGTCTGACTGTCAAAGGAAAGTGTTTTCTAAAATAAGCCTCGGGCATAGTCGTGACTTGGGACCCGGTGTCCACCAGACAACGGATAGCCCGCCCTTCAAACTCTGCCCAAACCAGGGGGCAGCTGGCAACCAAATTTCCGGGACTTTCACCACCCATCCGCGGGGACTCTGGCTCCGAGCGTCGTCCCCTTAGCTCGGAGCCCTCTAGTTTAACGCCTGACGGGACGAGGCCCTCCCTCGGATAATATCCTGGACGAGCGCCACGAGCTGGACTCCCAGACCCTTGCCCCCGGGGTAGCTCCCTTGGGCTTCGCGCATTCTTTTTAACTTCAGCCAGTTCGTCCCTGATTTGTTTGAGCTCCTGCCGCATCTCCTGAACCCACGACGGCTCACCCCCTCCTGGTGCAGCGGTCTGGATAACCCGAGTCTCTCCTGTCAGGACCGTCACCCCCCTCTCTTGCTCCCGGGTGCGGGCCTCATTGCCTATGTCGGAGAAAGTCAGGCGCGGGTCGACCCGCACTCGTTTACGTAGAGCCTGTTTGGTCAACTCATCTCGCAGTCCCGTCACCAGTTGGTCGCGCAGGGTCACGTCAACATGTCCCATCCCCATACCATCTTTCCGCACGATTGCAATGTTTAGCTCTTGCAGAGCATTCATGTACTGAGTGACAGTCTCGCCTTCTTTTTGTCGCCGTCCAAACAACCGGGCCCGCAGCTCTCCCACGTCGGTGGGATCCCCGTGCGTCCCCTCTAACACATTTAACACCCCGGTAAAAGTATTCCGCTCTGTGGGGGGTCTCAACATCACTGAATCTCGGGCCTCTCCGTCTAAGGCCATAATGGCCACCTCTGCTTCCAGGGCCGGGGTCATAGGATGCATCCTCAGCAGCCCCCGCATCCTTTCAGTCCAACTCCACAACAACATGTTGCTCCCATTAAACTTGGTCAAAAGCAGCATTTTATTGGGGTCTGTCAACGGCACAAAAAGCCGTTGGAAAACTTCTTAACCCAGGTTGTGTGAAGGATAACAACCTGAGTGTATATATCTCCTCTGCATGTGTTTCTCAGTTTTTCTTATTAGCAGAAGTGGTTATTGGTATGAAAACTTAGAAAATATCAATCCTCTTGGTTAGTAACGCGGGAGTCAATATGGTGGATGCTGGGTTTGAATGGGATCTTGGTGTTTCCTTTTGTACTCTGGTGAAGCCCATCCCCATACTTGCAATTGACTCTGCGCCTCTCGATCAGGGAAATTTTGTACAAGTAGCGAATGGTGTGAACTTGCGCATAGGGGCTCTTCACATTGAGCTCCTTTCTTGTTACAAGTGCTTCTCCCAAAATTAGAATATCATCAAAAAGTTAATTTATTTCAGTTCTTCAATACAAAAAGTGAATCTCATATATTATATAGAGTCATTACAAACAGAGTGATCTATTTCAAGTGTTTATTTCTGTTAATGTTGATGATTATGGCTTACATGTAGCCAATGAAAACCCAAAAGTCATTATCTCAGTAAATTAGAATAATTAACAAAAAACACCTGCAAAGGCTTCCTAAGTATTTAAAAAGGTATTTAAAAAGGTCCCTTAGTCTGTTTCAGTAGCTCCACAATCATGGGGAAGACTGCTGACTTGACAGATGTCCAGAAGACAGTCATTCATACACTCTACAAATGAGGGTAAACCACAAAAAGCCATTGTTAAAGTAGCTGGCTGTTCACAGAGTTCTGTATACAAGCATATTAATGGAAAGTTGAGTGGAAGGAAAAAGTGTGTTAGAAAAAGGTGAACACGCAACCGAGATAACTGCAGCCTTGACAGGACTGTTACGAAAAGGCCATTCAAAAATTTGGGGGAGATTGACAAGGAGTGGACTGCTGATGGAGTCATTACTTCAAGAGCCACCACACACAGACGTATCCAGGACATGGGCTACAAGTGTCACATTCCTTGTGTCAGACCACTCATCAATAGACAACGCCAGAAGCGTCTTACCTGGGCCAAGGAAAAAAAGAACTGGATTGTTGCTCAGTGATCCAAACTTTTGTTTTCAGATGGAAGTAAATTTTGCATTCCATTTGGAAATAAAGGTCCCAGAGTCTGGAGGAAGAGTGGAGAGGCCACAATCCAAGCTGCTTGAGGTCTAGTGTGAAGTTTCCACAATCAGTGATGGTTTGGGGAGCCATGTCATCTACTGGTGTAGGTCCACTGTGTTTTATCTCATGTACCCATTAATCATACCAGATATTTGTTAGACAAATGCTGTAACTATGATAGTAGGTAGATAAAGTGCAAATGCAATAGAGATTCAATGATAATGTATGGTATCAGATGTAATTTCCTGGTGGGTAAGGCTATAGTTAATATCTTATATAATCCCAATTACATATAAAACCTACAAGAGAAAAAGTGAACAAAAACCCTGCTGTAACCAAGTAAATAAAAAGCAACAAAGTGCATTTAAATAACACAGAGTTTTTAGTAATACTAAAAACCAGTGGAATACTATTCCACTGGTTGGACCCAGTCCTTTTGTCTGCCCTTATTCACACTGAGGTCAACATTGACACATGGTAAAATCATATACCCTATGGCATGTAAGATCTTTATAGGCAAGTATTAACCACTTATGGTGTGTGCCATCATAGTAACTAAAGTGCCTAGAGAGATATTGCAAAAACTTACACTGTCAAGCTTCATCTTCCGAGTGGCATCAACCCTGAAGAAGCAGAGCGAAACACGCATCGGGGCAGAGGGATGCCATTGTATCATTACGATGCACACATACATGTAAAAAATGTTCCACTGTTATGCCTATTGATTGCATACTCTCAGTTACCTGACAGGAATACACCTTAGAGATACCATCAGGTGTTAGTCCATTACATGCAACAGGTCTTAGACAAAATGCTACAGCAGTTCAAAGAGCACTAATGATTAGCATGATCTACTATGGTAAGGTGCCATATAGATAAGAAGTGATAGAAACAATGTGCAAGTAAAAGAATATCTTTATTAAATAACAATAGTATAAAAACAAATTTTAAAAAGACAGGGCAAAAAAGGGGCCTGCAAATGGTGGGGAAAGGAAGCAGCAGCAGGTAATGATAAAGTGCGCAGTAAAAGTTAAAGGATAATGCGAGCACCATGCATAAAAGGACTGTGGGCGAATGTATAATCCTTAAATTCAAGAAGGGGCAGGAAATGAAGAGACTTAGCAAGCACTACAAAGTTGCTTTATATGCCAAGTTTTGCTGATGCAATATTAGCTAGCTGCCTATAAAAAAGAAAAGAATGTAACAAAACCCGGGAGGAGTGAAGAGAAGATTGAATGCTTATGTAACAAGGTGGCACGGGGTGGTAGTCATGGGCGAGTCCACTAAGGCACAGTCAGTGAGCACCCTGGCCCCTTGCACATAGAAAGATAGATAAAGTCCCAGCCCAGTGGCAAAGTAGATTACCTCCAGCACACTGTAGCTCTCCTTACTAGAACAGCATCCTCCGGATGTGCCACATGCCACACCGCAGTTCCAACGGTAGCAAACACTTTATAAAGATGAGATGAATGAGGTAACATTTCCTGCACTTTCCCTAGCAAAATATGCAGTATAGTCGGCTCTCCTCCGGTCTTAGAGAAACAACGGAGGAGCACTTCCACAGTCCCGATGCCCGTTCCCACTGCCCGACAGTCCTTGGCATATTCTATTCCCCTCCAGGGGTATACTCTGCTCCCAACATTGAAGCAAGTCTTGCCTCAGGCAAGCCTGCCCAGACTCTGCTCCAGAAACAGGAAAACCTTCTCCTGTAAGCCTACTGGGCCGGCCCCTTTATTTAACACCTTCTATCCTTAGTCTCAACATGTGCAACAGATAACGTACTCAGTACAGTTTACACAATACAGGGACATACACAGCACATTGCATTTAGTAACACATTAATACATAACATTAAGACGTTAACACAGGGGTGGACCATCAGGGTGCCGCATGCAGCACACGTGCCCGCCATGTAGGAGAGAGGAGGCACGAGAGGGTCCCTGCCACCTCCTTACACTTATATGCTATAGATGCTAGTTTCTTCACATCACACGTAACAACAGATTTCAGTAAAAAGCAGGTATATAAAATGTCCAGAATGTTCATATGGTTAAATAACTGCTGGAGGACTGGCACTGTTGGACTGTGCGGTAGGGCCAGCTGCCCAACGAGCGCCATTTCGCAAAATTGCTTCTTCCGGGGGTGTGACACACTCATAGCACTAATGCCTTTTCCCTGTGTTTTCTGGATCTAAAAGTGTCAGTTATTGTGGATTTTTAATATATATATTATCCTGATTGCAATCATAATCTATGTAAAAATGCAGTATTTTATCCAAATGGGCATGGTCATCAGAAGATATGTTGACTACGCCCACTTGGATAACAAGACTAGATTTGCATACAGGGAAAAGAAGGCCATTCTGCCGCCTCATCAACCACCCGAGCTGTTGCCTCAACAACCACTTGAGATGCTGCCTCACCAACCATCGGGGCTGCCGCCTCACCAACCATCGGGGCTGCCGCCTCACCAACCACCCGAGCTGCTGCCTCACCAACACCCGAGCTGCCGCCTCACCAACCACTGGAGCTGCCACCACGTCACCAACCACCTGAGCTGCCGCCTCACCAACCACCCGAGCTGCCGCCACGTCACCAACCACCTGAGCTGCTGCCTCGCCACCGCCAGAGCTGCCACCTCACCAACCAACCAAGCTGCCGCCTCACCAACCACCTGAGCTGCCACCACGTCACCAACCACCTGAGCTGCTGCGTCGCCACCGCCAGAGCTGCCGCCTCACCAACCACCCGAGCTGCCACCACGTCACCAACCACCTGAGCTGCCGCCTCACCAACCACCCGAGCTGCCGCCACGTCACCAACCACCTGAGCTGCCGCCTCACCAACCACCTGAGCTGCTGCCTCACCAACCACCCGAGCTGCCGCCTCACCAACCACCCGAGCTGCCGCCACGTCACCAACCACCTGAGCTGCTGCGTCGCCACCGCCAGAGCTGCCGCCTCACCAACCACCCCAGCTGCCACCTCACCACCACCAGAGCTGCAGCACCCCGACCTCCTGTCTCTTCCCCATTATCCCATTATCTATCTTTGTAAATTACTGTTAACGATATCTATAACCCTGTATGTAACCCCTTTTCTCATGTACAGCACCATGGAATTAATGGTGCTATATAAATAATGATAAATAATAATAATAATCTCAGGATCAGAGAGGCGCAGGATCGAGAAAAAAGCATCGCCAGATTCAGGAGAACAGCGGCATTTATGCCACAGAAGAAAAATGAGATGTTTATGATGAATCTTGATATTTGCCACAGCTCCTGTTTAATAACGCTGCACTGACAAACCCGGCTGTGCTGTTCCCTGATTCCCCACATCTCGGCCCATATCTGCTCTGCTTACTTCTTCTACTTAATAAGAAGAACTCTTGAATTCTTGCTCGCCTTGAGAAATGGGAAAAGCAGTTTTAGCAGAGCGGTTAATCAGCAATAATGATTCCTGACCCTGGGAGAAAAAATGATCTTTCCCTTACTTTCGGCAGAATAAATGGCGGAGATGATATTTCCCTGTTTATCGAGTCGTTTCTTACCTGCCTGTGGTGAATATGTTCAAATGAACAATAAAACCTGACAGCGTGAGACACAATTATGGGGGACGTGCGCCTGAATGTGTACATTCCATTACAGCGGATCAGCGCGGGTGGGGGGGGGTTGGTTGCGGTAATAGATAAATAACGCCATGAATTGAGACATATGGCTGATGAATGCAGGCAGGGCTCGCCACGCTCCGACGGGTTTTATATTGATTAAAGAGCAGTAGGGAAGCAAAAATCACATTCCTCATATTACCACGCACTTGTTTCGCTGGTTTGTAACACGCAGAGCATAAGTGACCCATCATAAGCCAGGGATAGTACGCAAATTCGGGGGGTATTTGAGCACTGTATCACGGTATTTACAATTCGATTACTATATGTCTGGATTTTTTGAGCACTGCATGATGGTATTTACAGTTCGATTACTGTATGTGTGGATTATTTGAGCACTGAATGGCGGCATTTACAATTTGATTACTATATGTCTGGATTATTTGAGCACTGTATGACGATATTTACAGTTCTATCATTGTATGTGTGGATTATTTAAGCACTGTATGGCGGTATTTACAATTCGATTACTGTATGTCTGGATTATTTGAGCACTGTATGGCATTATTTACAGTTCGATCATTGTATGTGTGGATTATTTAAGCACTGTATGGCGGTATTTACAATTCGATTACTGTATGTCTGGATTATTTGAGCACTGTATGGCGGTATTTACAATACGACGTGTCATACTGCTACTACAAGCACTGTACAATGTATTATTTTTTTCAATGTACTGTATTATTATCAGTGTTGCACTGTTATTTTTCAGCTATTATTTGGTCATTGCATGTTTGTATTAGTTGAGCACTCTATGGCGGTACAAGGTATGCTACTACTTTGGCACTGCACAGTATATTGTTGCAATGTACTGTATTACTGGAATAGCACTATTATTTGATTGCTTTATGTATGGAGCTACTGTATTATTTGTCCTGTGTATGTTGGTATTAGTTGAGCAGTGAATGGCGGTATTTACAAAGTGCGGTACTACTACTTGTAGATAATTTTTACAATGTAATGTGTTATTAATGGTGTAGTACTTACATTAGATTACTTTACGTATGGTGCTATTATTTGCTCATTGTATGTTAGTGTTATGTGAGCACAGCATGGCGGTATATCTGTGTTTTACAGCTTCTTAAACACTGTATAGTATACTATTTTTGCAATGCACTGTTTTAATAGAAATTGGTGTAGAAATGTTATCAGATTGCTTTATTTATGAAGCTATCATTCGGCCATTGTACATTGGTGTCATATGAGCAGTGTATGGCGGTATCTACAGTTTGTGGTATTACTACTGCTATGTTATTTTTGCAATGTAATTTATTATTAGTATCAGTGTAGCATTAGATTGCTTTATATAGAGAGCAATTAGTCATTGTAGGTTGGTATTATTTAAGCACTGTGTGGCAGTATTAACAATATGTTGTATTTTTACTTAGGAACTATACTGTGTATTATTTGTATTTATTATTAGTATATCCTGTATCATTAGAAGTGTACCACTGGTTTTAGATGTATTTCTATACAGAGCTATTATTTGGTCATTGTATATTGGCATAATTTGAGCACAGTATGGCGGTATTTACTTGCATCCTGCTACTGCACGGTATATTACTTTTAGAATGTGTTTTAATGGAGGCATTATAAATCGCTGTTATTGGATTGTTTTATGCATGTAGTTGCTATTTAGTTGCTGTATGTCAGTATTATTTATGCACCGCTTAGTGGTATTTACTTGTGTGGCACCTCAACTTTAGGCATTTGAACAAACGTATTTTGAGGGGGATTGGTGAGGGTCCCAGCAGTAGGATTAAAAAGGTTTCACCTATTTTGTGGATATTTGACGACTTGATGGGTCATCATCATAATATCAGACTAACCTTGATAGCCCCTCTTCATCGCTGGAGACCGGACGTCACTTTCCCCTGTATTCAGAACATTACACTGCAGATAATTGGGCCGACACATTGAGAACTGTACACAGAGATCTGCATGTGTCACTCACTATTGCTAAGCAACTGCCGAAATATATTCACGGCTTTGCAAACAGCACAGACAGAGGATTATTCTTTGGGAAATCTAAAAGGCTCGTTCTCAGAAATGAAAAGTCCACTGAGAAACTCCAGTGCTTCTCCACTGGGTTTTCTCTGGGAAAAGGGTCATCTTCTGGCTCTGTGCTCCACACGTGATAACTAGGGACGAGCGAGCGGGCTGGGATAAGGTGTTCTCCGAGCATGCTCGGTGCTAACCGAGTGTCTTCGGCGTGCTCGAATAAGATGTTCGAGTCTCCGCGGCTGCATGTCTCGAGGCTGTTCGACAGCTGCAACACATGGGGGGATTGTCTGTTTGTTAGGCGCAAGACATGCAACCGCAGGGACTCAAGCATATTACTTGAGCACGCAGAAGTTTTTACAGTGTACACTTTGTGGTAAAAAGACCTTGCTATACAATTCTTCTTATAAGTACGATTGCAGTGATACCCAGCATGTCCGTTTTTTTATTATTTTAGTAGTGAAAAAATATCAGAATTAAAAAAAAAAAAAAATTTGCGGTTGTGTCGTCATTTTCCGAGACCCTTAATGTTTTCATGTTTCTGGATCGCCCCCAGACGCAGGGCAGTGGGGAACTCGGTACCGGGTCGCTCGGTCTCGGTTCTGGGGATGTCACGGTGGCCCGACCCGGTCCGTGGCCCTGCTAGGGGGCACCCAATTAAAGGTGTAGTTTGTCAAGTGTTCGTGACGCCACCTGTGGTGTTCGGTCAGGGTGACCGACGTTGCTTAGGGGTCCGCTGGGGTGATGTAATGGCAGCTAGATGGTATACCTTCCCACAGGTGAAGTATGTCCCCAGGGCTTCCCAGTAAGGTAGATGGTGTAGCTCGCAGTAAATAACGAGGACACAGGGTTGCAGTCTCTTTACCTTTTACTGAAGACTTCAGCGTCCACAGTCCAGAGCACTGCTAACAGGGCTGGCTGAATCCGGCCGGTCCAAAGGCACATCCAGAGTTCCCTTTGCAGGTGGAAATCAGTGTCCTTCCTACTAGCGCCTGTGTGTTGTAGTACCTCCCTGCTGAGCACCACGGGATAGTCCTCACAACTGTCGTGTATGTTTCTGTTTCTCTCTCTCTGTCCCCCAGATGGTATGGATAGGACGACCCATATGACGGGGTAGGCCTGGAGCTATTTTATAGGGACCCTAGTGACGCCCCTCTCCCACAATTTGCCTCCGTTGTCTTCATTAGGTTAAAGGTTGGGCAGCCAACTTGGAATTAACTGCCCTGCCGTTGTTTGAAGTAATGCGTAGAGCCAATTACTCCCTCGGTGTTCCGGCCACCGGCTACGCGCCTCAGAAGGATGTTGCCGATCTTAAGGCAGAACTCCTCCCGGTGTTATCTCCTTGTGCTCTGATCTCGTTTCTCACTTCTCTACAATATACTTCGCTTTGTGTCCTTTCTTAGGATGCTGCCGCAATGAGGTGCAGGCGCAGCTCCGTAATGTTCTATCTCTTGCTATGTCTCTGTCAGGATCCCACCCCTGACAGGGACCTCTGTCTGCAGCTCAGATGTTCCTCCTTCTCCCCCTGTCTGCCTGACAGGTCTTCTCTGGGTCAAACCCAGTAGCGTTCTCCACTAACTTCCTATCCAACCCACCAGTTTTACCCGAGTGTGAGGAGTGGCCTAATAGATAGAACCCTTTCTCCCCCTGGTGACCGGAGTGTGAAGTGTAATGTGTGACTGTGATACCTGGTCAGGTGAACTCCTTTAGTGCCATCAGACGTAACATCACTCCCCCTGGTGGAAGAGCGACATTACTGCAACGACCAGGACTCTGGGGCGCTGCATTTCAGTCTATGGAGCTGTGTGGTGGCTTATTTTTTGCAGGGGAGGTGTAGTTTTTATATATACCATTTTGGGATTGATCTGACACTTTTATCACTTGATACGGTATTTTTTGTGGTACTGCAATGAAAAAAAACACATAATTTTGGCGTTCTTGAACGTTTTCTGTTTATAATGTTTATCGATTGAGTTAATTATTTTTATATTTTAATAGATCTGACTTTTCCGAACATGGTGATACCACATATGTGTATTTTAAAAAAATGTATTATCTCTATTTTTAATGGAGGAAAAGGGGGATGATTTGAACTTTAACAGTCATGGCCGAAAGTGTTGGCACCCTTGACGTTGTTCCAGAAAATGAAGTATTCCTCCCCGAAAATTATTGCAATTACACGTTTCGTTATACACATGCTTATTTCCTTTCAGTGCATTGGACAACAACATGAAAAAAAAGAGAAAAAAGGAAAATTGAACATAATTTGACACAAAACCGCAAAAATGGGCCGGACAAAGTTGTTGGCACCCTCAACTTAATATTTGGTTGCCCCTTTGGAATAAATAACTGCAATCAATCTCTTCCTATAATCATCCACAAGCTTCTTCTCTCAGCTGGAATTTTTGACCACTCTTCTTTTGCAAACTGCTCCAGGTCTCATATTTGAAGGCTCCTTCTCCCAACAGCAATTGTAATTGTAAGATCTCTCCACAGGTGTTCAATGAGAATATACTATACAATATATTGTATTGTATATGTGTAAACACCGCTCAAAAAAATAAAGAGAACACTTAAACAACAGAACATAACTCCAAGTAAATCAAACTTCTGTGAAATCAAACTGTCCACTTAGGAAGCAACACTGTTTGACAATCAATTTCACATGCTGTTGTGCAAATGGAATAGACAACAGATGAAAATTATTGGCAATTATCAAGACACATTCTGCAGAGTGGTTCTGCAGGTGGGGACCCAAGACCACATCTCAGTACCAATGCTTTCTGGCTGATGTTTTGGTCAATTTTGAATGTTCGTTGTGCTTTCACACTCGTGGTAGCATGAGACGGACTCTACAACCCACACAAGTGGCTCAGGTAGTGCAGCTCATCCAGGATGGCACATCAATGCGAGCTGTGGAAAGAAAGTTTGTTGTGTCTGTCAGCGTAGTGTCCAGAGGCTGGAGGCACTACCAAGAGACAGGCCAGTACACCAGGAGATGATGTGGAGGGGGCCGTATGAGGGCAACAACCCAGCAGCAGAACCGCTACCTAAGCCTTTGTGCAAGTAGGAATAGGAGGAGCACTGCCAGAGCCCTGCAAAATGACCTCCAGCAGGCCATAAATGTGCATGTGTCTGCACAAACTGTTAAAAACCGACTCCATGAGGATGGTCTGAGTGCCTGTCGTCCACAGATGGGGGTTGTGCTCACAGCCCAACACTGTGCAGGATGCTTGGCATTTGCCATAGAACTCCAGGATTGGCAAATTCACCACTGGCGCCCTCTGCTCTTCACAGATGAAAGCAGGTTCACACTGAGCACATGTGACAGACGTGACAGTCTGGAGACGCCGTGGAGAGAGATCTGCTGCCTGCAACATCCTTCAGCATGACCGGTTTGGCAGTGGGTCGGTAATGGTGTGGGGTGGCGTTTCTTTGGAGGGCTGCACAGCCCTCCATGTGCTCGCCAGAGGTAGCCTGACTGCCATTAGGTACCGAGATGAGATCCTCAGACCCCTTGTGAGACCATATGCTGGTGCGCTTGGTCTTGGGTTCCTCCTAATGCAGGACAATGCCGGACCTCATGTGGCTGAAGTGTGTCAGTAGTTCCTGTAAGATGAAGGCATTGAAGCTATGGACTGGCCCGCCCATTCTCCAGACCTGGGACATCATGTCTCGCACTATCCCCAACGTCACGTTGCACCACAGACTGTCCAGGAGTTGGCAGATGCTTTAGTCCAGGTCTGGGAGGAGATCCCTCAGGAGACCATCCGCCGCCTCATCAGGAGCATGCCCAGGCATTGTAGGGAGACCATACAGGCACATGGAGGCCACACACACTACTGAGCATCATTTCCTTGTCTTGAGGCATTTCCACTGAAGTTGGATCAGCCTGTAACTTCATTTTCCACTTTGATTTTGATCATTCCAACTCTAGACCTCCGTGGGATATTAGTTGTGAATTACGTTGATAATTTTTAGGTTTTATTGTTCTCAACACATTCCACTATGTAATGAATAAAGATTTACAACTGGAATATTTCATTCAGTGATATCTAGGACATGGGATTTTAGTGTTCCCTTTATTTTTTGAGCAGTGTATATAATACCTATACATTTTTAGCAAGATTTTTGAGGCTTATATTGCAACAAAATGTACCCAAGAAGATGTATTACCATATGGGTGAGCACTGAGCAATATAATACAGATACATTTTGAACCAGTGTTCTGAGGCTTATATAGCAATGAAATCTACTCAAGAAGATGTAATACCCAATGGGTGAGCAATATAATACCGATTAAGTTTGAGCACGTTTTTTGAGGGTTAAACACCAGCGAAATGTACTCCAGGCCACGGAATAGTCTATGCGTGAGCAATAAAATATCAATACATTTTAAAGTTTTTTTTAAGAGATATATTTCAATGAAATGTACTCTAGTCTAGACCATGGAGTAGTGTATGGGTGATTAATGCAATAACGATAAAATTGTGAACAAGTTTTTTGAGGGTTATATACCAACGAAATGTTCCCACAAAACAAGTAATAATGTATGGCTGAGAAATATAATACAGCAACATTTTTAATCTTTGTTTTAGTGTTATATATTACAAAAATGTATCCCAAAACACAGAATAATGTATGGGTAAGAAATGTGAATAAACGACCAACATTTTCAAACACTTTTTTCTACTGTTATACTGTATACCACCAAAATGTGACAGAAACCACGTAATACTGTATGGATGAGTAATCTAATCTGAAATATTTTTTACGCTTTTTGTAAGGTTTACATATTACTGTAATGCAACAATAGCCATGTTACACTGTATGAATGAGTCATTGAATCCATAAAAAATGTTTGAAGGAAAATATTTTGAAAGTGTAGTTGATATATTTATACAGTCATAAAGGTTTTGCAGAAATTGCAAAGCCAGACAGAAATTATGTGGAGGGTCATCCATAGACACCTGAAAGGCAGCGACTGGCGGGTCTCATTAAAATATTGAATACTACAAACTCTTTATGTGCTGCTGTCATCTGAGGGTGTGGAAAAGTGTGGGCTAATCCTGGCTTTGTTCATTTTTATGAGAGTGAGCCTGTCTACATTCTCTGACAGGCAAAAGCGCCTGTCTGTTATGACACCCCGGCAGCACTAAAAACTCACTCAGACAAGACGCTAGCGGCAGGTCAGCACAACACCTCCAAGGCATAGAGGGACAACTCATGCCAGGTGTTCAGCTTTGAGTCCCAATAGTTGAAAGTAGCAGATTAATTAGGGTGTATGCTGGTTTGGTCAGCCAGCATTGCTTGAACATCTTTAAAAACTTTTCCCTCCTTGTCAAAAATAACCGGTCATGAGGCCCTGGGCACTGGGCTGGTGTCATGAAATTGCCCCATGCCTTTGACAGTGTATCCCTGCCTCTGTTGTTTGTCTCCTTGGCATCTCCTCCTTGGTTGGGCAAGAAAGCTTGCCCCCTGCCACTAGTGTTGTCTGTTGGGAATTTTTCAACATATTTTCCACAATGGCCTTCTGTTATAGCACCATTTTAGAAGACCTCTCCACCTCAGGAACAAGAGATGCAAAGTTCCCTTTGTAGTGTTGGGATATAAGGGTGAAACCAGCTCTCTTAACAAGATGAATGTTACGTGAGTGTCATGGGAAAGGCAGCTGTACAAAAAGTCAGCCCATATGTGCCAAGCTCCATACAGCCAACACTTCCCTGTCTCCACCATGATAACGACTCTCCATCTCCTCCTCCTCATCCTCCCTCTCTTCCTCATTCCCATCCTCAGCTGATTCACACAGGAGAGATAGTATGAAGGTTATGTTGCACTAGCCACCAGCTCCGGTTCCTCTTCTTGCCAAGCTTCACAGCGGTCACCAGGTTACACCCATTATCACACACGACCATGCCTGGTTGGAGGTTCAGCGGCAAAAAAACACAGATCGGTCTGGTCTGTTATTCCTTTAAGTAACTCTACCTAAACAAATTGGCTTCAGCAGAGTCTGTTGCCGCTTCGCTGAGGCAGTGCAGCAGAGCTTCCAGCTTTCGGCTGATGTGGACGAGGTGCTCTGAGATACCACATCGGAGATGGAGGATAAAGAGGAGCAGGAGGGTGTGGGGGAACTTCTGTAGGAGGTGGAGGAAACCTTGATAGAAGTAGAGCCAGCAATCCTTGGCATCGGGAGCACATGCGCCATGCCAGGGTGTGACTCGGCCCCAGCCACCACAATTTTCACCCAGTGTGCTGTCAGGGAAATGTAGCATCCTTGGCCTCAAGCGCTTGTCCACATGTCGGTGGTTAAGTGTACAATGCCAGTAAGGGCACTGGTGATATTCCTGGACATGAGCTGGTACAAGGCATGGACACCACATTTCAACATTTCCATGGAAAGCAGCCTGGATATGTCCCGTTTAGCATTTGGGCCTCTGGGTGGGTGGCTGGGAACTTTCTTTTTCATTCAAACACCTTGGGCAGAGATAGCTGAACACTGGGCTGGGACAAGGATTTGAAAGTGCTTGATGATGGCAAGTCAGAATGTGCAAGGATAAGTGCACAGCAGGAGGCATCTGCTCCAGTGTTTTGGACAGGGGCTTGGGAAGCACCTAGCACAGGGAAAGAGGCAGTGGTGTCACCTGATGGCACCAATTGTGGACCCAGGTGTTTGGACCACCGAGTCGGGTGCTTAGATGACATGTGACTCATCATGTGGGTGGTGGATAGATTCTTCCTGGTCAGGCCCCTGCTTATCTTTATATGGTACAGGTTGTAAATGGCCATTTTGTTTGTCTCAGAACTCTATTTCAAACGGTCCCAGAATGGGGAACAACTAACTCTTTGACGGAGAAATTCAGGACTGTCGGTGCTCTGCGGAACAGTTGCCCGACTTCTTCCTCTGGACACAGCACTACCTTTTCCTGTCTGTTTCAGTGCTGACGATCTCCCCCCCCCAGCTCTGCTCTTTATCCCAAATTTGACATACCCAATCGTCAAGTTCTTGTGGCCGAGGCTGCTCTAAGGTTTGTACCTCACTAAACATCATGTCGTCCGGTCCGTCTTGGAGCATGCAGGTTGAGAGGCCACGATCGAGAAATGATGTTGTAAAGAGCTCCTCGGAGTGTCCTAGTGTGGAATCACTAGTCTCCTGGGACTCAACATAGCAGGAGGAAAGAAGATCAGGGTAAGGGTACTGTCACACAGTGGCACTTTGGTCGCTACGACGGTACGATCCGTGACGTTCCAGCGATATCCATACGATATCGCTGTGTCTGACACGCAGCAGCGATCAGGGACCCTGCTGAGAATCGTACGTCGTAGCAGATCGTTTGGAACTTTATTTTGTCGCTGGATCTCCCGCTGTCATCGTTGGATCGGTGTGTGTGACACCGATCCAACGATGCGTTCGCTTGTAACCAGGGTAAACATCGGATTACTAAGCGCAGGGCCGCGCTTAGTAACCCGATGTTTACCGTGGTTACCAGCGTAAAAGTAAAAAAAAACAAACAGTACATACGTACATTCCGGTGTCTGTCCCCCGGCGTTCTGCTTCTCTGCACTGTGAGCGCCGGCTAGCCGGAAAGCGAGCACAGCGGTGACGTCACCGCTGTGCTTTCCGGCTGGCACAGACACAGTGGAGAGAAGCAGAACGCCGGGGGACAGACACCGGAATGTGAGTATGTACGGTTGTTTTTTTTAACTTTTACGCTGGTAACCACGGTAAACATCGGGTTACTAAGCGCGGCCCTGCGCTTAGTAACCCGATGTTTACCCTGGTTACTCGGGGCCTTCGGCATCGTTGGTCGCTGGAGAGCTGTCTGTGTGACAGCTCCCCAGCGACCACACAACCACTTACCAACGATCACGGCCAGGTCGTATCGCTGGTCGTGATCGTTGGTAAATCGTTATGTGAGACGGTACCCTAAGGATTAAGTGATCCAGTGGTGACACTGGACCTTGTGGGAGACTGTGTGATACTGCCAAACCTGCTGGAACATTATCTGCTATCCAACTGACCAACTGTTCGCACTGATCTGGCTTCAGGAGTTGTGTTTTGTGCCTCCCTGCAAAGTGGGACAGGAGCCTATGTGTCCTGGATGGGCGTGTTTTGTGTGCTTCAGCAACAGGCGTAGTGACACCTGCCCCATATCCTCAGTATCTGCGTGCACCATCATCAGTACTTCCACTTTCCCGTCCCTTAACGCACACCTTACGCATTTTGTATTGCTTGAAACCAAGTTTATTTTTAATAAAATAAAAAAAATTGTCGCCTGCAGCAATCAAAGCGTTTTTTGTGAGTTTACTCCACAGTAATGTAACAGAAACAATGCAACAATGTATGGATGACAATCAAACTCAATCCAGGAAAATGTTTCAGTGCTTCTACTCAGTTTTAGAAATCACCGAAATGTTCATAAACACTGTATGTCTGAGAAATGGAAGCCTACAAAATTTTTAAAAGCTTTCTAGAAGTTTTAGAGATCACAGAATTGTTCACAGACAACGTAACACTGTATGTCTGAGAAATGGAAAGGTACAACATTTTTGAAAGCTTTTTAGCAGCTTTACAATGACAAAAATGTTAAGGCCACATAACACTGTATGTCTGAGAAATGGAAGCCTACAACATTTTTTTAAGATTTTTAGCAGTTTTGGAAATTACAGAATTGTTCACAGACCACGTAACACTGTGTATTTCTGAGAAATAGAAGCCTACAAAATGTTTAAAAGCTTTTCTTCACTTTTAGAGATCACAGAAATGTTTACAGACCATGTAGCACTATATGTCAGAGAAATGGAGGCTTACAATTTTTTAAAAGCTTTTTAGCAGTTTTACAGATTACAGAAATGTACTCCACACTACGAAATAGTGTATGGCTGAGAAATGTAGCCCAGGAAAATGTTTCAATGATTTTTTTTGGTGTGATATATAACACAAAAAAGGATCTCAAAGCAAGTAATACTTGATGGATCAAAATATATAAAAAATTTTCAGCCCCCACAAAAAACTGCAGCTATATATTTGCCAATGTACTGCACAGGCCTCTCTCTCCTCTCTAGGTTAAATGCAGATTGTATGTGCTACAAACGATTAGCCCTTAGATGGGCTGTTCATATGATGGCTCAGCTTTTGCACCAGTAACAACACTACAGACCTTTGATTCATTATATGGCGAAAATGGGCCTGGACAAACACTCTCTCCCTCCAATGCAAAGGGTCACAGAGCTGTGCAATCTGTGCTTCAGTGTGACGAGCCGGCTGGCACGTGTCCTTTTATAATCCCTTATGATGTCGAACGGCCAGCCAAGCACAGTAATACCGCAACCAAGATGGTTGCAGCATAACAGTGACAGATAGACAATCCCCACATGCTTTTTGGCTATGTAATCAACACCAAAGATGTAAGGCGGGGATTTGAGTTTGAAATAGAGTACCGCCCACTACTCGCCAAGTAACGAGCACATCCGCTCACCGTGATACTCAGGTGATAACCAAGTATCACCGAGCATGTTCGCTCATCCCTAATAGACATTGATATGGAAAGAAAACAATATAAAAAAATAAAGTAAATTAAACATACAAATGTGATATTACAAATAGCTAGTTTTTTTTATTAAAAAATTCCCATTAAAGGAGCACGGTATAAATATTCCATAGTGTAACACCCCAAGAAGCCGGTTGTTATTATATAGTGGTATTGCCTTCCTTACGGGGAGGGTGATGGCATGCCTGGAAGCGAGGAAGGATCCCTTTAACAGGTAGCATGTACATACAACACTGTTCTGACTCCAGGCCAAAAGGGGGAGCTCTGATCAAGTTTGTGGGTGGCTTCCCTATATATTCTGGCTGGAGGAGGAGTTAGTTCAGTCAAGAGGAGAGCTGGAGCCATGCAGACACGGTTCTGCAGCTCCTGACAGATCAGTCTGTCGGAGACTGTGAGGGAAGAAAAAGCAAAGGAGAGGAAAGATACTGGGAGTGGAGCTGGGAGAGGGCTCACTACAGAAACAGTGCAAAAAAACGGAGGTTGTGGGGTAACTGTATGCCCAACAGCAGAAACCGGCGGGCAGGAGATTTCAAGTCTCCTGTCCACCATTACACCACCATTACACCCGAAGGCACAGCAGCATATAGAGCGCGGAATCACCATGATAAGGGACACCTGTAAAAAGGCTCGAGTTGCCTGCCATTCGGGTACTGTCCTACATATAGGACAGAGAGAGAGAACACCTTGTGTGAAGCCTCAGGCAGCAAGGGACAAACACTACAGCGCAGTAAGGAAGGCTTCCAACCCCACCTGGCTAGGGGGATACCGAATCGCTTCCAGGCTGGCCGGACCTCACCATCAACTGTTACCGGTACCCTGGACTGTGCCTGCATACTACCAGTAAAAGGTAAAGAGACTGCACCCTTGTGTCCTCCACTTCTTTCTGGCACTACACCATCTATCATCCTTGCCACTACACCGGGAGCCCTGGGGACTAAGCTTCACTTGTGGGAAGCCATACCAACCCTGCTGCAATAACATAATCCCCAGCGGACCCCTTTAAGCAGCGTCGGTCATCTCTGACCGAATACTACAGGTGGCGTCACGAACACTACTACATCAGACTTTATTCCCATTTCCATTAAACCCCTTTTACTAGACGCCCAGGGCCACGGACCAGGTCACTGCCACCATGACTATCCCGGCCTGGCTCCGACTACCCCATGGTCCTAGCGGGCGCTCCACCTAGAATCAAGACATATACCCATTAAAGGGTACCTGTCATGTCCCCAAATGCTATTAGCCTCTGATTCATTATACTGTGCACACATGCCTGTATATGCACTCTCTCTCCAGTACGAAGTGTCACAGAACTGTGCAATGACGTCAGCGTGCCGAGCCGGGCGGTGCATGTCCATTTACAATGCTTGATGATGTTAGACAGCCAATAAATCAAAGTAACGCCATAATGCAAGAAGCAAGATGGATACGGCATTACAGTGACTCACAGGCAATCCATGTGCGCTTATTGGCTGCGTAACAGGTGCCAAAGATCACCCAGCGCGTTCACTCATCCCTAGTTGTTAACGTCTTGACTATGTTGCGCACCGTGGACAAAGGAACATCAATAACTCTGGAGATGGACTTGTAACCTTGAGATTGTTTATACTGTTCAACAATTTTGGTTTTTAAGTCCTCAGACAGGTCTCTTCTCTTTCTGTTCTCCATGCTTAATGTGGCACACACTTGTACACAATGTAAAGATTTGGTTAACTTCTCTTCTTTTTATCTTGGTTCAGGTGTGATTTTCTTGTTGCTCACATCTGTTACTTGCCACAGGTAAGTTTGAACGAGTTTCACATGCTTGAAACAAAGTTGTTTACCCACAATTTTTGAAAGCTGCCAACCATTTTATCCGGACCATTTTTGTAGCAGTAGGTGAAATGTCAAATTTACCTTTTTTTCCCCAGTTTTTTTCTGTTTTTCCAATACACACAAAGGAAATAAACATGTGTATAATAAAACATGTGTAATTGCAATAATTTTCTGGGAGAAACACTTCATTTTATGGAACACTGTCAGGGATGTCAACACTTTCGGCCATGACTGTATGTGTGTTTTTATTTTTTTCAAACATTTTTTCTTATTTTTCATTGTTCTTAATAGTCCCCCTTAGGGGACTTGACGCTTCGATCGTCTGATCGCTTGTGCTACTGCATATAGGAGCAATATCACAGTACTGCTGTATGTAGTGAAAATGACGATCTCCTTTGAAGTCTGGCCACAGCAGGAATTCAAGGGAGCTCCAAATATGACAAACGTGGATTGTGGTCTTCTATAGACCTCCAGCTGTCATAGCCACCCATCAGCGACCTGCGATCAAGTGTTAGCAGGTTGCGGGATGCAGAGATGGACAGGAGACAGAGCAAGGGTTAACATATTTATAGCAAAAAAGAAAAATGCAGATAGCACTCACCGGTCCTTTATTCAAACTTTAAAATGTCATGGCCAGAGGAACAGGTTGCTGGGATGTGCGAGCTGGTGTAAGATGACGGCCGTTTCGCGCGACTCAGCGCTTCCATGTTTAGACCCACCCGTTGAAGTGCCGAGTCGCGTGAAACAGCTGTCGTCTTACACCAGCTCGCACATCCCAGCAACCTGTACCTCTGGCCATGACATTTTAAAGTTTGAATAAAGGATGAAGTTTTAAGGACCGGTGAGTGCTATCTGCATTTTTCTTTTTTGCTGCATATACTCTGTTTTGGCATGAGCACCTGGAGTCCATAGAGGCGGTCTCTATCCGGAAAGCATTCCATTCAGCATATGGTTGTCTGGCCCCACAGCAGTGCCGTCAAACTTCTTTTTCTTTTCTATGTGGATTGTTAACATATTTACTTTAACGGGGATATACTCCACGCAGGGAGATAAAACAGTTCAACAGGGGTAATGAGGGTAATATGAAATAGAGGACATGCGGGGTGGGGGTAATGCAGGTTCACAATAGCAGTAAAAGTTCTTAAGGTGCAACTTATCCGTTCAGATGACTTCCAAATTGTAGAGTTCACGAAACAAGCAGTGGCGCCAACAACGGTCAGTGCGGAGTTGATCCGATGTAGTCTTGAAGACAACATAGAGCTGGGTCCTGGCGGCAGCGGTTATTCTCTAATGCCCTGTGTGGGGTCATTAGTCCAAGGGTAGCTGTGATGAGGGGTAAGGCACTGACCACAACAGTGTTGGGGCCCAACGTGGCCTGACAAATATGCACTGGGAGGTGAGGGTACAGTTCACGGTCACACATCCAGTGCTTCTCAGGCGGTATGCGCGCAGCAGTCACGGGCCCGGGGCATCTGGCACTTTGCTTTGCGGGGGCAAACGGGTGCACAGTGCGGCTCTGCTCACAGTCTCTGCGGGTGATGGCAGGGATATACGGGCGCCGGCCTGTGCTGCTATGGTGCTCAGAGGACAGAGCACTCACATCTCCCTGCTGTGTGCTGTCTGTTCCCGCCGAGACTGCCTGCTTCCGTGTGATTTCTCTTTTTATCCTCAAACACGCCCACCTGCTGCCAAGTGCAAAGGGTTGGTCGGGTTCTTTAAGCTTTCCCCCAGACAACAGGGAGACAGAGACAGCTACGACAGTTCTGGATCCGACCCAAGAAAGGTACCCCCAGCCCGGTCCTTCTGCTTACACTAGTAACGGGCGCTTCGCATCAACCACAGTTGTTAGAGGCAGGTACTGGCTGTAACACACAGCCAATACCTGCAAAGTATGGGGTGAGTTCACCCTATGAGCCTGTGCCATACAGCCACTACCGACTTGTGCCATACATGTACAGCGGATGTTGGTACAGCATAGGACCAGAAGGACATCTAGCCAGATAAAAGTATTTTAGTATTTTATACATTTTTTATAGGAACATGGTGGAACATAATTTTTTTAACCCCTTAATCCCATTGGACGTACTATCCCGTCAAGGTGACCTGGGACTTAATTCCCAGTGACGGGATAGTACGTCCAGCGCAATCGGCAGCGCTCACGGGGGAAGCGCGGCCGATCGCAGCCGGGTTTCAGCTGACTATCGCAGCTGACATCCGGCACTATGTGCCAGGAGCGGTCACGGACCGCCCCCGGCACATTAACCCCTGGCACACTGCGATCAAACATGATCGCATTGTACCGGCGGTACAGGGAAGCATCGCGCAGGGAGGGGGCTCCCTGCGGGCTTCCCTGAGTAAAATTACAATGGATACATTTTTCCACCATGATTTTTTTATGTTATGTTGCCCATCCATACAGTATTATATTGCTCACCCATAGAGTATTACATGTTTTTGGGTAGATTTCTTTGGTATAAAACCCTCAAACATTTTTCAAATTTATATTTATTATATTGCTCACCCACACACCATTTCATGTCCTTGGGTCTATTTTGATGCTATGTAACCCTCCAAAAACTTGTTTTAAAATGTATTGGTATTATATTGTTCATCCATGGGGTATTTCATTTTCCTGGGTACATTTTGTAGCTATATAAGCCTAAAAAAGTTAGTTCTAAATTTTAATCGGCATTATATTGATCATCCGTTGACTACTCCGTGGTCTAGAGTACGTTTCAGTGGCATATAAGCCTCAAAAAACTTGCTTAAAATGTATAGGTATTATACTGCTCATCCATAGACTTTTACATATTCTTGTGTAGATTTTGATGGTATAAAAGCCTCAAAAAACTGTCTGCAGTACATTTTGATAGTATATAACCCTCAAAAGTGCAGAACCTGCATGAGTCTAGGAGTACCAATACATGACAATTTGAACAATGTGTATGAGGCCTCCTTTATGTCTATTATACGGTGTATAAAAGTCCCTAATTTTTGGCAGCTCTTGCTTCCTTCACAAATTACACTGAAATTGCCTATTTTTTAATAAAAAAACTATTTTGGCGTACTTAAATTATAACTTTAATCCTTTTAAATCTTGCCTTATATAAAAGTCATTTATACAGGGAAAAAATTGTTTAACATTTTTTTTTTTCCCTGTAAATTCAATTGCAAATGCCTTTAATGCTGAGGTCCTGGGTTCAATCCCACCAAGGACAACACCTGCAAGGACTTTGTATACTCATGTTTGTGTGGGTTTCCTCTGAGTTCTCCCATTTTCCAAAGACATTAAGATAGGGAATTTAGATTGTGAGCCCCACTGGGGACAGTGAAGATAATTGTATGTTCTCCCCAGCAGCATTCGGTGTTCAGTCATAGGGGAGGGGAGGCACCAGTTCAGTCATCGCTCTGAGTATACAGAGCGGCCGCTGTAACCGCACCCACGGCACTGACCGCCGGCCACAATGTAGAGCCAGTGTGAGTCAGGGTCAGGGGAGCGGGTACAGCGCCGATCTGTATTCTCAGAGCAGTGACTGAACCAGCGGCGACACCGCATGACTGAATACTGAATGCGGCTGGGGGGGAATAAAGATCATTTTCTCCCCGCTGCATTCTGCTGTGAGCAGGCACAGGATAGCATAATAACACTGCTAACCTGAAGAGCAACCGCATATCTGCAGGTTAACATTGTTATTCCTGGTGACAGGTTCCTTTCAAAGTGGAGTAAAAGTGTGACACCATTGTTCTCAGCAGCAATCTCGGAGTCAGATGGTTACAGGTCTTTCCCATGACGTTTTCCTTCCATTCAGCATTTTTAAGTTGCTATATTCCGAGATCACTAATATTTTTATTTTTCAGCTAATGGAGCTGTGTAATTTCTTTTTGCAGGGCGATGCAATGTTTTTATTACAAGCATTTTGGGATAGATGTGACTTTTTGATTGATTGTTACAGCCTGTTTAGTGGAATTGCGGCAACCGAAAAAACATAATTTGGTGTTGAATGTTATCCATTTACAGTGCTTCAGTTGTTTTTTGGTATGCACCTGTTCAGACTAGGTCATGATGTGTCAGTCAGTTTCTTTGATTTATATGCTAAGCTTTCTGACTGGGCACTCTGCCCTTCACCATGTGGTGATTAACTATATCTAATCCCATCAGGTTCCGACCATCCCATAAATGTAGGCTTTACCAAGAGAAGTGTTTATAGTCACCCACGCATTCAGATATTAGCCATAGGTAAGTGTTCACACTGGGTAGTTAAGTCAGGGACCCATCCGATTCATGAGATTACCTTGAAGATGGTTGATGGGCTCACACTATTTGGCCAAATTTTGTACTAAGCGTCTCGTGTATTTTCCCTAAGTTTCAAAAGCCATTTTGCTATTCCCACTTCTTCTATTTCACATTGACATGGTTCGGTACAAGGTGATGTACTCACCTTGTACCGAGCGTCTCCTCCCTGCAGTCCCCGGATCCAAAATGGCCACGGGGCTGCATCCGGGTCCTGCAGGGAGTACTTCCGGGTCCACAGCAGGCGCTGGTAAGCCTGCACGGCTGTATGTCAGATCGCCGATCTGACAGAGTGCTGTGCAAACTGTCAGATCGGCGATCTGTGATGTCCCCCCCTGGGACAAAGTAAAAAGTAAAAAAAAAAAATTTCCACATGTGTATAAAAAAACAAACAAAAAAAACCCTAAATAAAGAAAAAATAAATATATTATTCCCATAAATACATTTCTTTATCTAAAAAAACCCCAAAACAATAAAAGTACACATATTTAGTATCGCCGCGTCCGTAACGACCCAACCTATAAAACTGTCTCACTAGCTAACCCCTTCAGTAAACACCGTAAGAAAAAAAAAAAAACGAGCCAAAAAACAACGCTTTATTATCATACCGCCAAACAAAAAGTGGAATAACACGCGATCAAAAAGACGGATATAAATAAACATGGTACCGCTGAAAACGTCATCTTGTCCCGCAAAAAACGAGCCGCCATACAGCATCATAAGCAAAAAATAAAAAAGTTATAGTCCTCAGAATAAAGCGATGCCAAAATAATTATTTTTTCTATAGAGTAGCTTTTATCGTATAAAAGCGCCAAAACATAAAAAAATGATATAAATGAGATATCGCTGTAATCGTACTGACCCGAAGAATAAAACTGCTTTATCAATTTTACCAAACGTGGAACGGTATAAACGACTTCCCCAAAAGAAATTCATGAATAGCTGGTTTTTGGTCATTCTGCCTCACAAAAATTGGAATAAAAAGTGATCAAAAACTATCACATGTCCAAAAATGTTACCAATAAAAATGTCAACTCGTCCCGCAAAAAACAAGACCTCCCCTGACTCTGTGGACCAAAATATGGAAAAATTATAGGTCTCAAAATGTGGAGATGCAAAAACTTTTTTGCTATAAAAAGCGTCTTTTAGTGTGTGACAGCTGCCAATCATAAAAATCCGATATAAAAAACGCTATAAAAGTAAATCAAACCCCCTTCATCACCCCCTTAGTTAGGGAAAAATAATAAAATTAAAAAAATGTATTTATTTCCATTTTCCCATTAGGGCTAGGGTTAGGGTTAGGGTAAGAGATAGGGCTAGGATTAGGGTTAGGGCTAGGGTTAGGGTTGGGGCTAGGGTTGGAGCTACAGTTAGGGTTAGGGTTGGGACTAAAGTTAGGGTTAGGGTTGGGGCTAAAGTTAGGGTTAGGGTTGGGGCTAAAGTTAGGGTTAGGGTTGGGGCTAAAGTTAGGGTTAGGGTTGGGGCTAAAGTTAGGGTTAGGGTTTGGATTACATCTATGGTTGGGATTAGGGTTGGGATTAGAATTAGGGGTGTGTCAGGGTTAGGGGTGTGGTTAGGGTTACCGTTGCGATTAGGGTTAGGGGTGTGTTTGGGTAAGGGTTTCAGTTACAATTGGGGGGTTTCCACTGTTCAGGCACATCAGGGGCTCTCCAAACGTGACATGGAGTCCGATCTCAATTCCAGCCAATTCTGCGTTGAAAAAGTAAAACAGTGCTCCTTCCCTTCTGAGCTCTCCCGTGTGCCCAAACAGGGGTTTACCCCAACATACAGGGTATCAGCGTACTCGGGACAAATTGGACAACAACTTTTGGGGTCCAAATTCTCTTGTTATCCTTGGGAAAATAAAAATTTGGGGGGCTAAAAATCATTTTTGTGGGGAAAAAAAGGATTTTTTATTTTCGTGGCTCTGCGTTGTAAACTGTAGTGAAACACTTGGGGGTTCAAAGTTCTCACAACACATCTAGATAAGTTCCTTGGGAGGTCTAGTTTCCAATATGGGGTCACTTGTGGGGGGTTTCTACTGTTTGGGTACATCAGGGGCTCTGCAAATGCAACCTGATGCCTGCAGACCAATCCATCTAAGTCGGCATTCCAAATGGCGCTCCTTCCCTTCCAAGCTCTGCCATGTGCTCAAACAGTGGTTCCCCCCACATATGGGGTATCAGCGTACTCAGGACAAATTGGACAACAACTTTTGGGGTCCAATTTATCCTGTTACCCTTGTGAAAATACAAAACTGGGGGCTAAAAAATCATTTTTGTGAAAAAAAAAATAATTTTTATTTTCACGGCTCTGCGTTATAAACTGTAGTGAAACACTTGGGGGTTCAAAGCTCTCAAAACACATCTAGATAAGTTCCTTAGGTAGTCTACTTTCCAAAATGGTGTGACTTGTGGGGGGTTTTAATGTTTAGGCACATCAGGGGCTCTCCAAACGCAACATGGGTCCCATCTTAATTCCAGTCAATTTTGCATTGAAAAGTAAAATGGCGCTCCTTCCCTTCCGAGCTCTGCTATGCGCCCAAACAGTGGTTTACCCCCACATATGGGGTATCGTCGTACTCAGGACAAATTACACAACAACTTTTGTGGTCTAATATCTTCTCTTACCCTTGGGAAAATAAAAAAATTTGGGGCAAAGAGATCATTTTTGTGAAAAAATATGATTTTTTATTTTACGGCACAGCACTATAAACTTCTGTGAAGCAATTGTTGGGTCAAAGTGCTCACCACACATCTAGATAAGTTCCTTAAGGGGTCTACTTTCCAAAATGGTGTCACTTGTGGGGGTTTTCAATGTTTAGGCACATCAGGGGCTCTCCAAACGCAACATGGCGTCCCATCTCAATTCCAGTCAATTTTGCATTGAAAAGTCAAATGGCGCTCCTTCCCTTCCGAGCTCTGCCATGCGCCCAAACAATGATTTACACCCACATATGGGGTATCAGCGTACTCAGGATAAATTTCACAACAATTTTTGGGGTCCAATTTCTTCTCTTACCCTTGGGAAAATAAAAAATTGGGGGCGAAAAATCATTTTTGTGAAAAAATATGATTTTTTATTTTCACGGCTCTGCGTTATAAACTGTAGTGAAACACTTGGGGGATCAAAGCTCTCAAAACACATCTAGATAAGTTCCTTAGGGGGTCTACTTTCCAAAATGGTGTCACTTGTGGGGGGTTTCAATGTTTAGGCACATCAGGGGCTCTCCACACGCAACATGGCATCCTATCTCAATTCCAGTCAATTTTGCATTGAAAAGTCAAATGGCTCTCCTTTCCTTCCGAGCTCTGCCATACGCCCAAACAGTGGTTTACCCCCACATATGGGGTATCAACGTACTCAGGACAAATTGTACAACAACTTTTGGGGTCCATTTTCTCCTGTTACTCTTGGTAAAATAAAACAAATTGGAGCTGAAATAAATTGTGTGTGAAAAAAAGTTAAATGTTCATTTTTATTTAAACATTCCAAAAATTCCTGTGAAACACCTGAAGGGTTAATAAACTTCTTAAATGTGGTTTTGAGCGCCTTGAGGGGTGCAGTTTTTAGAATGGTGTCACACTTGGGTATTTTCTATCATATAGACCCCTCAAAATGACTTCAAATGAGATGTGGTCCCTAAAAAAAAATGGTGTTGTAAAAATGAGAAATTTCTGGTCAACTTTTAACTCTTATAACTCCCTAACAAAAAAAAATTGTGCTGATGTAAAGTAGACATGTGGGAAATGTTACTTATTAAGTATTTTGCGTGACATATCTCTGTGATTTAAGGGCATAAAAATTAAAAGTTGGAAAATTGCGAAATTTTCTAAATTTTTGCCAAATTTCTGTTTTTTTTTCACAAATAAACGCAAGTTATATCGAATACATTTTACCACTATCATGAAGTACAATATCTCATGAGAAAACAATGTCAGAATCCCCAAGATAGGTTGAAGCGTTCCAGAGTTGTAACCTCATAAAGGGACAGTGGTCAGAATTGTAAAAATTGGCCTGGTCATTAACGTACAAACCACCCTCAGGGCTTAAGGGGTTAAGTGAACAACCCTTTTAAGGGCCCTGAAATATAACTATGTATCAATGTCTAATGCGTATGCACATAAAGTAATCAACTACATATTTATTAGTAATGTAGTATATAGAAGCTCAAACGGCATCTTGAAGTTCCTGGTCCCGTGCAAAATCAGTACCAGCTACCGCTCAACTATCATCTGTGATTTACAAGATTGGTCTCCTCATAAGAAGGTCCTGTGGGTTCCTTACATTATGTAGACCGGGTGCAACTGCAGACAGGGGCATAACAAAAGCGGTTGCAGAGATTGCGACGGCGACCAAGCATATGCGGGTGGGGTCTTGTGCAGGTGAGTGGTCCACTGACGCCAGCAGAAACTTCAACTGGATGTGGGTCTTTGAACGCACAACCAGTTAAAGTGTTGACACAACACAGCTGTTGGGGGACCAGGGGCTCCTTTTCCTAACACTAGGGGTCGCCCTGGCTCACCCTGTTCCCTGGGATACTGTTATGACCCCAATGGCGAGGGTCTCAGAGGAACGTGGAAGTCTGCAGAATACAAAAATCCAGCTCATAGGGCAGTGGTAACTGGGTTGACCATATATCTACTCCTAACGCCAACACTAGAAGTAGCCGGGGATCATTCCTACGTTGATTCTAGATGACACGCGCCAGCCGGAGAATCTAGCTACCCCTAGTAGAGGAAAACAAAGACCTTTCTTGCCTCCAGAGAAGGGGACCCCAAAGCTGGATAGAAGCCCCCCACAAATAATGACGGTGAGGTAAGAGGAAATGACAAACACAGAAATGAACCAGGTATAGCACAGAGAGGCCCGCTTACTGATAGCAGAATAAAGAAAGGTAACTTATATGGTCAACAAAAACCCTATCAAAATCCACACTGGAAATTCAAGAACCCCCGAACCGTCTAACGGTCCGGGGGGAGAACACCAGCTCCCTAGAGCTTCCAGCAAAGGTCAGGATATAGATTTGGAACAAGCTGGACAAAAATACAAAACCAAAACAAATAGCAAAAAGCAAAAGGCAGACTTAGCTGATATAACTGGAACCAGGATCAGTAGACAAGAGCACAGCAGACTAGCTCTGATAACTACGTTGCCAGGCATTGAACTGAAGGTCCAGGGAGCTTATATAGCAACACCCCTAACTAACGACCCAGGTGCGGATAAAAGGAATGACAGAAAAACCAGAGTCGAAAAAACTAGTAACCACTAGAGGGAGCAAAAAGCAAATTCACAACAGTACCCCCCCCTTAGTGAGGGGTCACCGAACCCTCACCACGACCACCAGGGCGATCAGGATGAGCGGCATGAAAGGCACGAACTAAATCGGCCGCATGAACATCAGAGGCGACCACCCAGGAATTATCCTCCTGACCATAGCCCTTCCACTTGACCAGGTACTGAAGCCTCCGCCTGGAGAGGCGAGAATCCAAGATCTTCTCCACCACGTACTCCAACTCGCCCTCAACCAACACCGGAGCAGGAGGCTCAGCAGAAGGAACTACAGGCACAATGTACCGCCGCAACAAGGACCTATGAAATACATTGTGAATAGCAAACGACACAGGAAGATCCAGACGAAAAGATACAGGATTAAGGATTTCCAATATCTTGTAAGGCCCAATAAAACGAGGTTTAAATTTGGGAGAGGAGACCTTCATAGGAACAAAGCGGGAAGAAAGCCATACCAAATCCCCAACGCGTAGTCGGGGACCCACACCGCGGCGGCGGTTGGCAAAGCGCTGAGCCTTCTCCTGTGACAACTTCAAGTTGTCCACCACATGATTCCAGATCTGCTGCAACCTATCCACCACAGAATCCACCCCAGGACAGTCAGAAGGCTCCACATGACCCGAAGAAAAGCGAGGATGGAAACCAGAGTTGCAGAAAAAAGGCGAAACCAAGGTGGCGGAACTAGCCCGATTATTAAGGGCAAACTCAGCCAACGGCAAGAATGTCACCCAATCGTCCTGATCAGCAGAGACAAAACACCTCAAATAAGCCTCCAAAGTCTGATTGGTTCGCTCCGTCTGTCCATTAGTCTGAGGATGGAAAGCAGACGAAAACGACAAATCAATGCCCATCCTACTACAAAAGGATCGCCAGAATCTGGAAACGAACTGGGATCCTCTGTCTGACACAATATTCTCAGGGATGCCGTGCAAACGAACCACGTTCTGGAAAAACACAGGAACCAGATCGGAAGAGGAAGGCAGCTTAGGCAAAGGAACCAAATGGACCATCTTGGAGAAGCGATCACATATCACCCAGATAACGGACATGCCCTGAGATAGCGGAAGATCAGAAATGAAATCCATGGAGATATGTGTCCAAGGTCTCTTCGGGACAGGCAAGGGCAAGAGCAAACCGCTGGCACGAGAACAGCAAGGCTTAGCTCGAGCACAAGTCCCACAGGACTGCACAAATGACCGCACATCCCTTGACAAGGAAGGCCACCAAAAGGACCTGGCCACCAGATCCCTGGTGCCAAAAATTCCCGGGTGACCTGCCAACACCGAGGAATGAACCTCGGAAATGACTCTGCTGGTCCACTTATCCGGGACAAACAGTCTGTCAGGTGGACAAGACTCAGGCCTATCAGCCTGAAATCTCTGCAACACACGTCGCAGATCCGGAGAAATAGCTGACAAGATAACTCCATCTTTAAGAATACCAACAGGATCAGCGACTCCAGGAGCATCAGGCACAAAGCTCCTAGAAAGAGCATCGGCCTTCACATTCTTTGAACCTGGTAAATACGAGACAACAAAATCAAAGCGGGAGAAAAACAATGACCAGCGGGCCTGTCTCGGATTAAGGCGTTTAGCAGACTCGAGATACATCAGATTTTTGTGATCAGTCAAGACCACCACACGATGCTTAGCACCCTCGAGCCAATGACGCCACTCCTCAAATGCCCATTTCATGGCCAACAACTCCCGATTGCCCACATCATAATTTCGCTCGGCAGGCGAAAACTTCCTAGAGAAAAAGGCACAAGGTTTCATAACAGAGCAACCAGGGCCTCTCTGCGACAAAACGGCCCCTGCCCCAATCTCCGAAGCATCCACCTCAACCTGAAAGGGAAGTGAGACGTCAGGCTGGCACAAAACAGGCACCGAAGTAAACCGGCGTTTCAACTCCTGGAAAGCCTCCACGGCAGCAGGAGCCCAGTTAGCTACATCGGAGCCCTTCTTGGTCATATCCGTCAAAGGTTTCACAATGCTAGAAAAATTAGCGATAAAACGACGGTAGAAGTTAGCGAAGCCCAAGAACTTCTGAAGACTCTTAACTGACGAGGGCTGAGTCCAATCAAGAATAGCTCGGACCTTGACTGGGTCCATCTCCACAGCAGAAGGGGAAAAAATGAACCCCAAAAAGGGAACCTTCTGTACACCAAAGAGACACTTTGAGCCCTTGACAAACAAAGAATTTTCACGCAAAATTTTAAAGACCAACCTGACCTGCTCCACATGCGAATCCCAATTATCAGAAAAAACCAAAATATCATCCAGATAAACAATCAAAAATTTATCCAGATACTTCCGGAAAATGTCATGCATAAAGGACTGAAAAACTGAAGGCGCATTGGAGAGCCCAAAAGGCATCACCAAGTACTCAAAATGACCTTCGGGCGTATTGAATGCGGTTTTCCATTCATCACCTTGCTTAATGCGCACAAGGTTGTACGCACCACGAAGGTCTATCTTGGTGAACCACTTGGCACCCTTAATCCGGGCAAACAAGTCAGACAACAGCGGTAAAGGATACTGAAATTTGACAGTGATCTTATTTAAAAGCCGATAATCAATACAAGGTCTCAAAGATCCGTCCTTTTTTGCCACAAAAAAGAATCCCGCACCAAGAGGGGAAGAAGACGGACGAATATGTCCTTTCTCCAGAGACTCCTTGATATATGAACGCATAGCGGTATGTTCAGGTACCGACAGATTAAACAGTCTTCCCTTAGGAAATTTACTGCCTGGGATCAAATCTATAGCACAGTCACAGTCCCTATGAGGAGGCAGTGCACTGGACTCAGACTCACTGAAGACATCCTGATAATCAGACAAATACTCCGGAACTTCCGAAGGCGTAGAAGAAGCAATAGACACAGGCAGGGAATCCCCATGAATACCACGACAGCCCCAACTTGAGACTGACATAGCCTTCCAGTCCAGGACTGGATTATGGGTCTGTAACCATGGCAGCCCTAAAACAACCAAATCATGCATTTTATGTAAAACCAGGAAACGTATCACCTCGCGGTGTTCAGGAGTCATGCACATGGTAACCTGTGTCCAATACTGCGGTTTATTTGCTGCCAATGGTGTAGCATCAATACCCCTAAGAGGAATAGGATTTTCTAATGGTTCAAGAGTAAAACCACAGCGCTTAGCAAATGAGAGATCCATGAGACTCAGGGCAGCACCTGAATCTACAAACGCCATGACAGGATAAGATGACAGTGAGCAAATCAAAGTTACAGACAGAATAAATTTAGGTTGCAAATTACCAACGGTGACAGGACTAACAACCTTAGCTATACGTTTAGAGCATGCTGAGATAACATGTGTAGAATCACCACAGTAGTAGCACAAGCCATTCCGGCGTCTATGAATTTTCCGCTCATTTCTAGTCAGGATTCTATCACATTGCATTAAATCAGGTGTCTGTTCAGACAACACCATGAGGGAATTTGCGGTTTTTCTATCACATTGCACCGAATTAGGTGTCTGTTCAGACAACACCATGAGGGAATTTGCGGTTTTGCGCTCCCGCAACCGCCGGTCAATTTGAATAGCCAGTGCCATAGTATCATTCAGACCTGTGGGAATGGGAAAACCCACCATAACATTCTTAATGGCTTCAGAAAGGCCATTTCTAAAATTAGCGGCCAGTGCACACTCGTTCCAATGTGTCAGCACGGACCATTTCCGAAATTTTTGGCAATACACTTCAGCCTCGTCCTGCCCCTGAGACATAGCCAGCAAGGCCTTTTCTGCCTGAATCTCAAGATTGGGTTCCTCATAAAGTAAACCGAGCGCCAGAAAAAACGCATCAAGATCAGCCAATGCCGGATCTCCTGGCGCCAGCGAAAAAGCCCAATCCTGAGGGTCGCCCCGTAAGAACGAAATAACAATTTTTACTTGCTGAGCAGAATCTCCAGATGAACAGGGTCTCAGGGACAAAAACAATTTACAATTATTCACGAAATTCCTAAACTTAAACCTGTCTCCGGAAAACAGTTCAGGAATCGGTATTTTAGGTTCTGACCTAGGATTTCTGATAACATAGTCTTGTATGCCCTGCACACGAGTAGCCAGCTGGTCCACACTTGTAATCAAGGTCTGGACATTCATGTCTGCAGCAAGCATAGCCACTCTGAGGTAAAGGGGAAGAAGAAAAAAAAAAAAAAACTCAGAATCTTCTTTCTTATAATCCCTCTTCTGCAATGCATTAAACATTTAATACTGGCCTGGCAAACTGTTATGACCCCAATGGCGAGGGTCTCAGAGGAACGTGGAAGTCTGCAGAATACAAAAATCCAGCTCATAGGGCAGTGGTAACTGGGTTGACCATATATCTACTCCTAACGCCAACACTAGAAGTAGCCGGGGATCATTCCTACGTTGATTCTAGATGACACGCGCCAGCCGGAGAATCTAGCTACCCCTAGTAGAGGAAAACAAAGACCTTTCTTGCCTCCAGAGAAGGGGACCCCAAAGCTGGATAGAAGCCCCCCACAAATAATGACGGTGAGGTAAGAGGAAATGACAAACACAGAAATGAACCAGGTATAGCACAGAGAGGCCCGCTTACTGATAGCAGAATAAAGAAAGGTAACTTATATGGTCAACAAAAACCCTATCAAAATCCACACTGGAAATTCAAGAACCCCCGAACCGTCTAACGGTCCGGGGGGAGAACACCAGCTCCCTAGAGCTTCCAGCAAAGGTCAGGATATAGATTTGGAACAAGCTGGACAAAAATACAAAACCAAAACAAATAGCAAAAAGCAAAAGGCAGACTTAGCTGATATAACTGGAACCAGGATCAGTAGACAAGAGCACAGCAGACTAGCTCTGATAACTACGTTGCCAGGCATTGAACTGAAGGTCCAGGGAGCTTATATAGCAACACCCCTAACTAACGACCCAGGTGCGGATAAAAGGAATGACAGAAAAACCAGAGTCAAAAAAACTAGTAACCACTAGAGGGAGCAAAAAGCAAATTCACAACAGGATACTTCATATGGTGAAGATGCCGGGGCCTTCGCCCTTGCCTTATCTCCTAAGTTAGCCCTCCATCTGTTCTCTTCCCCCACCCAGGGAAGAGGGGGCGCTACTGTGCACCTCAGTACACCAATCCGACAAAAAGGGCAAGAAAGACAAGGGGTAACTGAAAACTCCACCCACACAAAATATTCATTCACATATAACAGAAGAATCCACCAGGGTGTGTAGGAAAAAAACAAAATAGGGAAGGATAAGGAATTATCAAGCTTACAAACCAAACAACAGTCGCTTACAACTCCTCCAGCACTCCTTCTCATATCAACTTCTCTCGCTCCTTTAGCCATGCAGCAAGAACTAACTCTGATGAGGATTAGTAATAGAGCCCAGATTATAAAGGGAAAAGGAGTGGCCAAACGAGCACAGCTGAGAACAAGGATTTCCAACATGGCCGATTAACCCCTGTTCTGCCGGAAGTAGTAGCCACTGCTTCTGCAGTTTTCTGGCTTCACTCCGTCGTGGTAACTCCGTGACAAGTGTATTGCGGCGCAAAGATCTGTTGGGTCCATGCGTGGCAATACACGCTGCCGTTCAATGGGGTCAGCAGCTGATGTTGGCGTGCACGTGACTGGGGATGCCTGGCAGTGATGTCATGCTCTCCCATTGCTTGCTCGCTGAAGTCAGCTGCCGGCTTCAGAAGGTGTTTCCGTGCGGTGGGGGAGCAGAAGGAAGGTGAGAAGAATTGTTTATTTTTTCTATGCATTAAAGAACAGTGTCCATGTACCAGAATGGGGTCCAGGATAAGTGAAATATTACTAGGATAAGGGACATATTACCAGGATGGGGATATATCAGGATGAGGTTCAGGATAAGGGACATATATATGGGATATATGGGGGATATATCCCATATATATGCCCAGAGTAAGGGATATACAGTATATACCAGGATGGAGGACAAATATACAGTGACTTGCAAAAGTATTCACCTCCCTGCTACCTTACAAACAGGAATTTCACTACTTTTTTTGAGGGTTTTCATCAGTTCATGTAACATGAACATGCCTACAACTGTGAACATTTGATTTTCGTTTTGTTGTGAAGCAAAGAACTAATATTACAAAATAACTGCACAACTATTCACACCTTGAAGTCAGTACTTTGTAGAGCCTCCTTTTACGGCAATTAGAGCTGTAAGTTTCTTTGGATGAGTCTCTATGAGCTTTCCACGTATGGCCACTGGGATTTTTGCCCATTCCTCAAGGTAAAACTGCTCGAGCTCCTTCAAGTTAGATCGTTTCCTCTGGGGAACAGCAAATCTTGCCCCTCGGACTCAAGTTATGCCAGTGACTGCAGACTTTTATTTTCTTCTCATTTTCACAATATGAAAGGACTTCTTTCTAGTATTAAAAAAAACCTAGTGAGATAAATAAAATATCACAAAAAATGAAAGTAAGCCCAGGGGATTTACATCTTGATGCTGGCTAATCGCCTCAAGACTGCCAAGTTTAGGTCTTCATTTAAATAATGGGATTATGTGCTTCTATTAGAAATGGGCATCTGCCTGACCTGCAATTACATTACCTAGGCCTGAGACTCTAAATTATAAATTATATGAAACCACTTTCCTCTGAGGACTTTTTGCAGTGAATGAAGAAAAATGGGATCCAGGTCACAATAAAGAACAGAATATGGGTTGTGAACGCACATTAAAGAGGACTTCTCACCAGCACAAAAGTGCCCAGTTTTAGCTCCTATGTTATCCCTGCTGCTTCCCTGAATTTTCTATTTTTGGTTTCTTTTAAATCCACCATACTGTTCTAGAGGTATAAGCCTTTTCTGTTTAGCACACCTCCCTCTTTCACAAACTATATCGTTCATGCTTACTAAATATCTGAAGGCTAGGGCTCGGCACCACAGTAAAAGAAACCATGAGGAGTAGTCAATTGGATCTCTCTACTGTTTGCAGATTACTACACTCATTTTCTTCATTGATGCCGTTGTAGAACAAAATTACTGTCTGAAGTATTTTTAGCTAGGAGTTTTAGCCTACTATCCTAAATCACCCTAATATGGCTGCTGCATTCCTTGCCTTGGCTTTTATACAGCCTATTATAGTTCTTCCAGATTGGCTGCACTATACCATGTGATATGATAGCTGCAACGCATTATGGGGTAGCCAGCGCAACTGCACTTAAGGTCATGCAAAGTTTCTGTGGCTGATACAATCTTTTGCAAAGCGTAAAATCAATGGTGTAACTAGAGCCCGATGGGCTTAGATATGACACAATACACTTCAACTGGATAGGCGTCCGAGGACACACATCCAGTTGAAGTTTCTGCTGGCGTCGACGGAGTGTTCACCAGCACGGGCCCGGTCGTTGTTGCGACCTCTGCGACCGTGGTTGTGACACCTGTGACCGTGGCTGTTATGCCCCTGTGTAAAGTGACAGCAGGCATTTTTTTTTCTAGTATTGGCGCAAATCAAATCGTAAATTGTTTGAATTTGCTGGGACTACCGAATTTCACAGTGTTCAACACAAATTTGATTCACATCGAATCGATTCGCTCATCTCTAGTTCCTGAAAAGTTGTCAAGTGAACAATTAAACCCACAGTGAGCATTACAGCCTTTCCAGGAACATTTTAATGACTATATAAAAGTACACAAAGCAATGAATGTGCTCAGTCTCCAAGTTCTATGTCACTTCGTAACAACGTTAAAAAATATCTATTCACTTTGTGCATCACTAAATAATAGATGTAACGCCAAGTGAAGTATGAAATAATTATATATGGAGAGTGATTACCCTCAGATACATACAGAAACACACAAAGCCGAGCAGAAGTAATGCGACAATAGAGCCATTTACTGTACGTGAAGCAGCAATCTGTAGGAGGGAGGTTTATATGTACACAGTCATATATATATATATATATATATATATATATACACACATATATACAGTGGGTGAAAAAAGTATTGAACACGTCACCAATTTCCTAAGTAAATATATTTCTAAAGGTGATATTGACATGAAACTCTAAGCAGATGTAAGGAGCAATGTATCCAATCCACACAGGCAAGCATAAATTAAAGGGAATCTGTCACCCCCTCGGGACGTATATGACCTATTAATATTGGCATACAGGTAATAGAAATGTTACATTAGTCCTACCTGCATGCCTCATATTAATGGTCTTGTTGCTGAGAAATGTTATATTCTGTCTTCATGTTAATGATTTCTTCTAGGCTCTGAGGCGTGCGGTGGCTGGAAGAAATCCCTGTCTCCTGTGCTCATTATAATATTACCCACTTCCCATCAGCGTCAGTTACAGCCCTGGAATCCCACGCCTGCACCCTACACTCCCTCAGAAATACATACCTCATCCTCCCTACTATGGGCACTGCATTCAGGGATCTTCTGCACAAGCGTCAGCGAGTCACTCGCTAGGAACCATGTGCACATGGCGATGACTATTGTTATGACCCCAATGGCAGAGGGTCTCAGAAATAAATACCAAGTCTGCAAACACAAAAAACCAGCTCATAGGGCAGTGGTAACTGGGCTGACCGTATATCTAATCCTAGCACCACAAATAGCAGCAGCCGGAGAACGTGCCTACGTTGGTTCTAGACGTCTCGCGCCAGCCGGAGAACTAACTAACCCTAGAAGGGAAAATATAGACCTTTCTTGCCTCCAGAGAAAAGACCCCAAAAGTTGGATACAAGCCCCCAACAAATAATAACGGTGAGGTAAGAAGAAAAGACAAACATAAGAATGAACTAGGTATTTAGCAAAGAGAGGCCCACTGACTAATAGCAGAATATAGTAAGATGACTTATACGGTCAGCAAAAACCCTATCAAAATTTCCACGCTGGATATTCAAGAACCCCCGAACCGTCTAACGGCCCGGGGGGAGAATACCAGCCCCCTAGAGCTTCCAGCAAAATCAGGAATCACATTTAGTACAAGCTGGACAAAAAATAAGAGCAATGCAAATAACCAAAAAACTAGGAAGCAAGACTTAGCTTAATTTTGCAAGAACCAGGATCAGCAGGCAGGAGCAAACAGAAAGGACTGATTACAACGATGCCAGGCACCAGACTGAGAATTCAGGAAGTTAATATAGCAACACCCCTGGACTAACGACCCAGGTGGGTGCCAAACTGAGGAAAGACAATCCCAGAGTCATATCACTAGTGACCACAAGAGGGAGCCAAAAAAGTCTAATTCACAACAGTACCCCCCCTTTAAGGAGGGGTCACCGAACCCTCACCAAGACCACCAGGGCGATCAGGATGAGCAGCGTGAAAGGCCCGAACTAAATCGGCCGCATGCACATCAGAGGCAACCACCCAGGAATTATCCTCCTGACCATAGCCCTTCCACTTGACCAGATACTGAAGCCTCCGCCTGGAGAGACGAGAATCCAAGATCTTCTCCACCACGTACTCCAACTCGCCCTCAACCAACACTGGAGCAGGAGGCTCAACAGAAGAAACCACAGGTACAACGTACCGCCGCAACAAAGACCTATGGAACACGTTGTGAATGGCAAACGACACCGGAAGATCCAAGCGAAAGGACACAGGATTAAGGATTTCCAATATCTTGTAAGGACCAATGAAGCGAGGCTTAAATTTAGGAGAGGAGACCTTCATAGGAACAAATCGAGAAGACAGCCATACCAAATCCCCAACACGAAGTCGGGGACCCACACCACGGCGGCGGTTGGCAAAACGCTGAGCCTTCTCCTGTGACAACTTTAAGTTGTCCACCACATGATTCCAAATCTGCTGCAACCTATCCACCACAGAATCTACCCCAGGACAGTCAGAAGGCTCCACATGTCCCGAGGAAAAACGAGGATGGAAACCAGAGTTGCAGAAAAATGGCGAAACCAAAGTAGCGGAACTAGCCCGATTATTAAGGGCAAACTCAGCCAACGGCAAGAAGGTCACCCAATCATCCTGATCTGCAGAAACAAAACACCTCAAATAAGCCTCCAGAGTCTGATTAGTTCGTTCCGTTTGTCCATTAGTCTGAGGATGAAAGGCAGACGAAAACAACAAATCAATGCCCATCTTAGCACAAAAGGATCGCCAGAACCTGGAAACAAACTGGGATCCTCTGTCAGACACGATATTCTCTGTCATGAATCCCAATGGCTAGGGATAGCAAGGGACAAGCAAAGTAATACGAAATATCGGACGAGCTCTAGGGTGATGGAACCTGGGCTGACCGCTGCCCTACGCCTGACAAACGCAACTAGAGATAGCCAGGGAGCGTGCCTACGTTGGTTCTAGACGCCACGCACCAGCCTAAGAGCTAACTAGTACTGCAGAGAAAATAAAGACCTCACTTGCCTCCAGAGGAATGAACCCCAAAAGGTATAGTTGCCCCCCACATGTATTGACGGTGAAATGAGAGGAAGGCACACACATAGAGATGATATATATAGGTTCAGCAAATTGAGGCCCGCTGTAAACTAGAAAGCAGAACGATACAAAAGGGGTCTGAGCGGTCAGCAAAAAACCCTAATCAAAAAACCATCCTGAGATTACAAGAACCCATGTGCCAACTCATGGCACATGGGGAGAACCTCAGTCCACTAGAGCTACCAGCTAGCATAGAGACATAATAAGCAAGCTGGACAAAAAAAAACCAACAACTGAAAATCAGCACTTAGCTTATCCTGAAAGATCTGGGAGCAGGTAGGCAGGAACCAAACAGAGCACATCTGAATACATTGATAGCCGGCAAGGGAATGACAGAAAGGCCAGGTAAAATAGGAAACACCCAGCCTCTGATGGACAGGTGGAAACCAAAGGCCGCAACCCACCAAAGTCACCCAGTACCAGCAGTAACCACCAGAGGGAGCCCACAAACAGAATCCACAACAGTACCCCCCCCTTGAGGAGGGGTCACCGAACCCTCACGAGAACCCCCAGGGCGATCAGGGTGAGCTCTATGGAAGGCGCGGACCAAATCAGTCGCATGAACATCGGAGGCGACCACCCAGGAATTATCCTCCTGACCATAACCCTTCCACTTAACCAAATACTGGAGTTTGCGTCTGGAAACACGAGAATCCAAGATCTTCTCAACAACATACTCCAATTCTCCCTCCACCAGCACCGGAGCAGGAGGCTCAACCGAAGGAACAACGGGCACCTCATACCTCCGCAACAACGACCGATGGAACACATTATGAATAGCAAACGATGCTGGGAGATCCAAACGAAAAGATACAGGGTTAAGAATCTCCGAGATCCTATAAGGACCGATGAACTGAGGCTTGAACTTAGGAGAAGAGACCTTCATAGGGACAAAACGAGAAGACAACCACACCAAATCCCCAACAAGAAGTCGGGGACCCACGCGGCGACGGCGATTAGCAAACTGCTGAGTCTTCTCCTGAGATAACTTCAAATTGTCCACCACCTGGTTCCAAATCTGATGCAGCCTGTCCACCACCACGTCCACTCCAGGACAATCCGAAGACTCCACCTGACCAGAGGAAAAACGAGGATGAAACCCCGAATTACAAAAAAAAGGAGAGACCAACGTGGCAGAACTAGCCCGATTATTAAGAGCAAATTCGGCCAGTGGCAAAAAAGCAACCCAGTCATCTTGATCAGCAGAAACAAAACACCTCAAATAAGTTTCCAAGGTCTGATTAGTTCGCTCCGTCTGGCCATTCGTCTGAGGATGGAATGCAGACGAGAAAGACAAATCAATGCCCATCTTGGCACAAAACGTCCGCCAAAATCTAGACACAAACTGGGATCCCCTGTCAGAAACGATATTCTCCGGAATCCCATGCAAACGAACCACGTTCTGAAAAAATAAAGGGACCAACTCAGAGGAGGAAGGCAACTTAGGCAAGGGCACCAAATGAACCATCTTAGAAAAGCGGTCACACACAACCCAGATAACGGACATTTTCTGTGAAACCGGGAGATCAGAAATAAAATCCATGGAAATGTGCGTCCAAGGCCTCTTCGGGATGGGCAAGGATAACAACAACCCACTGGCCCGAGAACAGCAAGGCTTAGCTCGAGCACACACTTCACAAGACTGCACAAAGGTACGCACATCCCTAGACAAGGAAGGCCACCAAAAAGACCTGGCCACCAAGTCTCTAGTACCAAATATTCCAGGATGACCAGCCAACACAGAAGAATGGACCTCGGAGATGACTCTACTGGTCCAATCATCCGGAACAAACAGTCTTTCTGGTGGACAACGATCCGGTTTATCCACCTGAAACTCCTGCAATGCACGTCGCAAGTCTGGGGATACGGCGGACAATATTACCCCATCCCTAAGGATACCAGTAGGCCCAGAGTCTCCAGGAGAGTCAGGCACAAAACTCCTGGAAAGAGCATCTGCCTTCACATTCTTTGAACCTGGCAGGTATGAAACCACGAAATTGAAACGAGAAAAAAACAACGACCAACGAGCCTGTCTAGGATTCAAACGCCTGGCAGACTCAAGGTAAATGAGATTCTTGTGATCAGTCAAGACCACCACACGATGTTTAGCACCCTCAAGCCAATGACACCACTCCTCAAATGCCCACTTCATGGCCAAAAGCTCCCGATTACCCACATCATAATTGCGCTCGGCGGGCGAGAATTTTCTAGAGAAGAATGCACATGGCTTCATCACCGAGCCATTAGAACTTCTCTGTGACAAAACCGCCCCCGCTCCAATCTCGGAAGCATCAACCTCAACCTGAAAAGGAAGTGAAACATCTGGTTGACACAACACAGGAGCAGAAGAAAACCGGCGCTTAAGTTCCTGAAAGGCCTCCACGGCCGCAGGAGACCAATCAGCAACATCAGCACCCTTTTTAGTCAAATCAGTCAAAGGTTTAACAATACTGGAAAAATTAGCAATGAACCGACGATAAAAATTAGCAAACCCCAAGAACTTCTGAAGGCTCTTAACAGATGTAGGTTGTGTCCAGTCACAAATCGCCTGAACCTTGACGGGATCCATCTCAATAGTAGAAGGAGAAAAAATGTACCCCAAAAAAGAAATCTTCTGGACTCCGAAGAGACACTTTGAGCCCTTCACAAACAGAGAATTGGCCCGCAGAACCTGAAACACCTTCCTGACCTGTAGAACATGAGACTCCCAGTCATCAGAAAACACCAAAATATCATCCAAATACACAATCATAAACTTATCCAGATATTCACGGAAAATATTGTGCATAAAGGACTGAAAGACTGACGGAGCATTGGAGAGTCCAAAAGGCATTACCAAATACTCAAAATGGCCCTCAGGCGTATTAAATGCGGTTTTCCACTCATCACCCTGTTTTATCCGCACCAGATTATACGCACCGCGAAGATCTATCTTAGTGAACCACCTAGCCCCCTTAATGCGAGCAAACAAATCAGTCAATAATGGCAATGGATACTGATACTTGACTGTAATCTTATTCAGAAGGCGATAATCTATACAAGGCCTCAGGGAACCATCTTTTTTTGCCACGAAAAAAAAACCTGCTCCCAGAGGGGACGAAGATGGACGAATATGTCCCTTTTCCAAGGACTCCTTAATATAATTCCGCATAGCAGTATGCTCTGGCAGTGACAGATTAAATAAACGACCCTTAGGGAACTTACTGCCAGGAATCAATTCTATAGCACAGTCACAATCTCTATGCGGAGGGAGCGAATTGAGCTTAGGCTCCTCAAAAACATCCCTATAGTCAGACAAAAACGCAGGGATCTCAGAAGGAGTAGATGAAGCGATTGAAATCGGAGGTGCATAATCATGAACCCCCTGACATCCCCAGCTTAACACAGACATTGTTTTCCAGTCCAGGACAGGATTATGAGTTTGTAACCATGGCAGACCAAGCACTAGTACATCATGTAAATTATACAGTACAAGGAAGCGAATCACCTCCTGATGAACGGGAGTCATGCGCATGGTCACTTGTGTCCAATACTGCGGTTTATTCATAGCCAATGGTGTAGAGTCAATTCCCTTCAGAGGAATAGGAACTTCCAGAGGTTCCAGACTAAAACCGCAGCGTTTAGCAAATGACCAATCCATAAGACTCAGGGCAGCGCCCGAATCCACATAGGCATCGACGGAAATGGAAGACAGTGAAAAAATCAGAGTCACAGACAAAATGAACTTAGGCTGCAGAGTACCAATGGCAAAAGATTTATCAACCCTTTTTGTGCATTTAGAGCATGCTGATATAACATGAGCTGAATCACCACAATAAAAACACAATCCATTTTTCCGCCTATAATCTTGCCGTTCACTTCTGGACTGAATTCTATCACATTGCATAGTCTCAGGTGCCTGTTCAAAAGACACCGCCAACTGGTGCACGGGTTTGCGCTCCCGTAAACGCCGATCAATCTGAATGGCCATAGCCATCGACTCATTCAGACCTGTAGGCGTAGGGAACCCCACCATAATATCCTTAATGGCCTCGGAAAGACCATTTCTGAAGTTTGCAGCCAGGGCGCACTCATTCCACTGAGTAAGCACCGACCATTTCCGAAATTTTTGACAATATATTTCCGCTTCATCATACCCCTGAGAGAGGGCTAATAAAGCCTTTTCAGCCTGAATCTCCAGGTTGGGTTCCTCATAGAGCAATCCCAATGCCAGAAAAAACGCATCCACATTGAGCAATGCAGGATCCCCTGGTGCCAATGCAAATGCCCAATTCTGAGGGTCGCCTCGCAGGAAAGATATTACAATCTTGACCTGTTGAGCAGGGTCTCCAGAGGAGCGAGATTTTAAAGAAAGAAACAATTTACAATTGTTCCTGAAATTCAGGAAGGTAGATCTATCTCCAGAAAAGAACTCTGGAATAGGAATTCTAGGTTCAGACATGGGAGTGTGAACAACAAAATCCTGTATGTTTTGAACTTTTGCCGCGAGATTACTCAGGCTGGAAGCCAAACTCTGGACATCCATGTTAAACAGCTAATATCAGAGCCATTCAAGGGTTAAGAGGAGGTAAGAAGCAGCTAGACAGCAATTAAGGGCTAGGCAGCAAAACTCTGAAGGAAAAAAATAAAAATAAAAAAAATAAATAAAAAAAAATTTCCCTTAAACACTTCTTTTTCTCCTGCTTCAGCCCAAACAATTAACACTTTGTGGGCCGGCTATACTGTCATGAATCCCAATGGCTAGGGATAGCAAGGGACAAGCAAAGTAATACGAAATATCGGACGAGCTCTAGGGTGATGGAACCTGGGCTGACCGCTGCCCTACGCCTGACAAACGCAACTAGAGATAGCCAGGGAGCGTGCCTACGTTGGTTCTAGACGCCACGCACCAGCCTAAGAGCTAACTAGTACTGCAGAGAAAATAAAGACCTCACTTGCCTCCAGAGGAATGAACCCCAAAAGGTATAGTTGCCCCCCACATGTATTGACGGTGAAATGAGAGGAAGGCACACACATAGAGATGATATATATAGGTTCAGCAAATTGAGGCCCGCTGTAAACTAGAAAGCAGAACGATACAAAAGGGGTCTGAGCGGTCAGCAAAAAACCCTAATAAAAAAACCATCCTGAGATTACAAGAACCCATGTGCCAACTCATGGCACATGGGGAGAACCTCAGTCCACTAGAGCTACCAGCTAGCATAGAGACATAATAAGCAAGCTGGACAAAAAAAAAACCAACAACTGAAAATCAGCACTTAGCTTATCCTGAAAGATCTGGGAGCAGGTAGGCAGGAACCAAACAGAGCACATCTGAATACATTGATAGCCGGCAAGGGAATGACAGAAAGGCCAGGTAAAATAGGAAACACCCAGCCTCTGATGGACAGGTGGAAACCAAAGGCCGCAACCCACCAAAGTCACCCAGTACCAGCAGTAACCACCAGAGGGAGCCCACAAACAGAATCCACAACAATTCTCAGGAATGCCGTGTAAACGAACCACATTCTGAAAGAACAAAGGAACCAGATCGGAAGAGGAAGGCAGCTTAGGCAAAGATACCAAATGGACCATCTTGGAAAAGCGATCACATACCACCCAGATGACAGACATGCCCTGAGACACCGGAAGATCTGAAATGAAATCCATGGAAATGTGTGTCCAAGGCCTCTTCGGGACAGGCAAGGGCAAGAGCAACCCGCTGGCACGAGAACAGCAAGGCTTAGCTCGAGCACAAGTCCCACAGGACTGCACAAATGACCGCACATCCCGTGACAAGGAAGGCCACCAAAAGGACCTAGCCACCAAATCTCTGGTGCCAAAAATTCCCGGATGCCCTGCTAACACCGAGGAATGAACCTCGGAAATGACTCTGCTGGTCCACTTATCAGGAACAAACAGTCTGTCAGGTGGACAAGAGTCAGGTCTACCAGCCTGAAATCTCTGCAACACACGTCGCAAATCCGGAGAAATGGCTGACAAGATTACTCCCTCTTTAAGAATACCAACTGGTTCTGCGACTCCAGGAGAGTCAGGCACAAAGCTCCTTGAAAGAGCATCAGCCTTCACATTCTTTGAACCTGGTAAATACGAGACCACAAAGTCAAAACGGGAGAAAAACAATGACCAACGGGCCTGTCTAGGATTCAGGCATTTAGCAGACTCGAGATACATCAGATTTTTGTGATCAGTCAAGACCACCACACGATGTTTAGCACCCTCGAGCCAATGACGCCACTCCTCAAATGCCCACTTCATGGCCAGCAACTCCCGATTGCCAACATCATAATTCCGCTCAGCAGGCGAAAACTTCCTAGAGAAAAAAGCACATGGTCTCATAACAGAGCAACCAGGGCCTCTCTGCGACAAAACGGCCCCTGCCCCAATCTCAGAAGCATCCACTTCAACCTGAAAGGGAAGTGAGACATCAGGCTGGCACAAAACAGGTGCTGAAGTAAACCGGCGCTTCAACTCTTGGAAAGCTTCCACGGCTGCAGGAGCCCAGTTAGCAACATCAGAACCTTTCTTGGTCATATCCGTCAAAGGTTTAACAACGCTAGAAAAATTAGCGATAAAACGACGATAGAAGTTAGCAAAACCCAAGAACTTCTGAAGACTCTTAACTGACGTGGGTTGAGTCCAATCATGAATAGCTCGGACCTTGACTGGGTCCATCTCCACCGCAGAAGGGGAAAAAATAAAACCCAAAAAGGGAACCTTCTGTACTCCAAAGAGACACTTTGAGCCCTTAACAAACAAAGCATTCAGCAAGACCTGAAACACCATCCTGACCTGCTCTACATGCGAGTCCCAATCATCAGAAAAAAACAGAATATCATCCAGATAAACAATCATAAATTTATCCAGATACTTCCGGAAAATATCATGCATAAAGGACTGAAACACTGAAGGAGCATTAGAGAGCCCAAAAGGCATCACCAAGTACTCAAAATGACCTTCGGGCGTATTAAATGCAGTTTTCCATTCATCTCCCTGCTTAATGCGCACAAGGTTGTACGCACCACGAAGATCTATCTTGGTGAACCACTTGGCACCTTTAATCAGGGCAAACAAGTCCGACAACAGAAGCAAAGGATACTGAAATTTAACAGTGATTTTATTCAGAAGCCGATAGTCAATACAAGGTCTCAAAGATCCGTCCTTCTTGGCCACAAAAAAGAATCCCGCACCAAGAGGGGAAGAGGATGGATGGATATGCCCCTTCTCCAGAGATTCCTTGATATATGAACGCATTGCGGTATGCTCAGGTACAGACAGATTAAATAGTCTTCCCTTAGGAAATTTACTACCTGGAATCAAATCTATAGCGCAGTCACAGTCCCTATGAGGAGGCAGAGCACTGGACCTGGACTCGCTGAATACATCCTGAAAATCAGACAAATACTCAGGAACTTCCGAAGGAGTAGAGGAAGCAATAGACACCGGCGGGGAATCACCATGAATTCCCTGACAGCCCCAACTTGACACAGACATTGCCTTCCAATCCAAGACTGGATTATGAGTCTGTAACCATGGTAGACCCAAAACGACCAAATCATGCATTTTATGCAGAACAAGAAAACGAATCACCTCCCGATGTTCAGGAGTCATACACATGGTTACCTGTGTCCAAAACTGCGGTTTATTTTCCGCCAATGGCGTAGCATCAATACCTCTAAGAGGGATAGGATTTACCAATGGCTCAAGAACAAAACCACAGCGCCTGGCAAATGACAGATCCATAAGACTCAGGGCAGCACCTGAATCCACAAACGCCATAACAGGGTAGGAAGACAATGAGCAAATTAAAGTCACAGACAAAATAAATTTAGGTTGCAAATTACCAATGGCGACAGGGCTAACAACCCTTGCTAGGCGTTTAGAGCATGCTGATATAACATGTGCAGAATCACCACAGTAAAAACACAACCCATTCTGACGTCTATGATTTTTCCGTTCATTTCTAGTCTGAATTCTATCACATTGCATTAAATCAGGTGTCTGTTCAGACAACACCACCAGAGGATTAGCAGTTTTGCGCTCCCGCAAACGCCGATCAATTTGAATAGCCAGCGCCATGGAATCATTCAGACTTGTAGGAATGGAGAAACCCACCATCACATTCTTAATGGCTTCAGAAAGGCCATTTCTGAAATTTGCGGCCAGAGCACACTCATTCCACTGAGTAAGCACGGACCATTTCCGAAATTTTTGGCAATACACTTCAGCTTCATCCTGGCCCTGAGAAATAGCCAGCAAGGCTTTTTCTGCCTGAATTTCAAGATTGGGTTCCTCGTAAAGCAATCCGAGCGCCAGAAAAAACGCATCAATATTTGCCAATGCCGGATCTCCTGGCGCTAGCGAGAAGGCCCAATCCTGAGGGTCGCCCCGTAAGAAAGAGATAACAATTTTAACTTGCTGAGCTGAGTCTCCAGATGAACGGGGTCTCAGAGATAGAAACAATTTACAATTATTCCTGAAATTCCTAAACTTGAATCGGTCTCCAGAGAACAGTTCAGGAATAGGTATTTTAGGTTCAGACATTGGACTACTGGTAACAAAATCTTGTATGCCCTGCACACGAGCAGCAAGCTGATCCACACTTGTAATCAAGGTCTGGACATTCATGTCTGCAGCAAGCACAAGCCACTCAGAGGTAAAGGGGACGAACAAAGAGAGGAAAAAAAAAAAAAAAAAAACTCAGAATTTCCTTTCTTATTATCCCACTTCTGCAATGCATTAAACATTCAACTAGGGCCTGGCATACTGTTATGACCCCAATGGCAGAGGGTCTCAAAAGTACATACCAAGTCTGCAAACATAAAAAACCAGCTCATAGGGCAGTGGTAACTGGGCTAACCGTATATCTAATCCTAGCACCACAAATAGCAGCAGCCGGGGAACGTGCCTACGTTGGTTCTAGACGTCTCGCGCCAGCCGGAGAACTAACTAACCCTAGAAGGGAAAAGATAGACCTTTCTTGCCTCCAGAGAAAAGACCCCAAAAGTTGGATACAAGCCCCCAACAAATAATAACGGTGAGGTAAGAAGAAAAGACAAACATAAGAATGAACTAGGTATTTAGCAAAGAGAGGCCCACTGACTAATAGCAGAATATAGTAAGATGACTTATACGGTCAGCAAAAACCCTATCAAAATTTCCACGCTGGATATTCAAGAACCCCCGAACCGTCTAACGGCCCGGGGGGAGAATACCAGCCCCCTAGAGCTTCCAGCAAAATCAGGAATCACATTTAGTACAAGCTGGACAAAAAATAAGAGCAATGCAAATAACCAAAAAACTAGGAAGCAAGACTTAGCTTAATTTTGCAAGAACCAGGATCAGCAGGCAGGAGCAAACAGAAAGGACTGATTACAACGATGCCAGGCACCAGACTGAGAATTCAGGAAGTTAATATAGCAACACCCCTGGACTAACGACCCAGGTGGGTGCCAAACTGAGGAAAGACAATCCCAGAGTCATATCACTAGTGACCACAAGAGGGAGCCAAAAAAGTCTAATTCACAACAGACTATGCAGAGAGGATGTAGTGAGAGCACCTTATCGGCGCATATGCCGGATGTCACTGGAGCGGAAGTCGCCGTTGCCTGCGTAGAAGATCCCTTAATGCAGCGCCCACAGAAGGTAGAATAAGGTATGTACTTCTGAGGGAGTGCAGGGCGCCATAACTGACGTGCATGGGGGGGTGCAGTATTACAATGAGGAGAGGAGGCAGAGTTTCTTCCAGGCACCGCACGCCCCAGAGCATGGAAGAAATCATTAATGAAAAGAAAGAATATAACATTTCTCAGCAACAAAACCATTAATATGACGCTTAAAGGTAGGACTAGATTAATATTTCTACTACCTGTATGCCCATATTAATAGGTCATATACTTCTCAGGGGATGACAGATTCCCTTTAAGTTATGTGTAATAATGACAAATTGTAAGAGGAAGAAATAATTCCCCTGAAGAGCCCTTGCGGGATGTGACCATAGTGAGGAAAGACTGCCATCTGCTGACCCGGTGCAATCAGATGGAACCAATTTGTACTGGAAGAATTGCAGGGAAAGCAACTTCGTGTGCTGGACCTTGTCAGGTGATTCGCAGGACAGCTTCCCAGGATATAAAATCTCTGCTCACCAAACCACAGGCAGATTTGTTGCCAAGAGAGAGCGAGGCAGCGATTGCCAGGACGGGACAGGGATTGTCCAACGACGCAGGGATTGCCACGATGGGTCAGGGACTGTCCAGCGAGGCAGGGATTGCCAAGATGGGACAGGGACTGTCCATGGAAGCAGGGTTTGTCACGATGGGACAGGGACTGTCCAGTGAGACAAATGCAGAATGAAGAGAAGGACAGCGCCACACCAGGGAGTGAAAAAGCAGCTCACATTTTATTCTGCCTCCTGCGGCAACGTTTCGGTCCAGTGAGACAGGGAAAGCCCTAGGAATGTGCACTGTGCCACATCTGTAATGAAAACCGTGTTGATGAGTAAACTTGAACTGTTAAGAAAGGTCATTGAATCTGGAGTTGTTTGTAAGACCCGTGGATCTGGAGCCGGAATGACAGAAGCAGAGGGGACTCCTGCAATTAATGTGAGTGTTCTGCTGTGCACGTTGCACATATACTGTAGCAGAAGGGGCATTATGTTTCCTTTGTGGGGCACCAGGGTGTGGGAACATTACAGCTCATTGCCACGACTGCCACCCTGGCCGCCTTACACTGGTATGGGCCGTGACAGAAAAATTAACTGAGTATTTGTCGGGGTCAGAAATACACGTATGAACAGACAACAATCCCTTGGCCCACCTGGAAAATACAAAGCTGGGTGGACGAGAACAGCGGTGGGTCGCAAGGATGTACAAACACCAGTACAAGATCTACCTACTAGTCTAAGTCCTAGAACATGCATGCAGATGCACTGCATGCGGTGTGAGCTGAAAAAACCACCAGAACAGCAGGCCCCTATTCAGGGTATCCGAACCGCTGCACACTTGGAGGTACTGATGATTGACTATCTGATGATAAGAACTTTGCACAATGGCTATGAATATTGCTTGGTGATGGCTGTTCATTTCACCAAGTTCGCAGTGGTGATCTCCACCTGGGATCAGACAGCTGAAGATGCAGCCAGAACCATCTGTCGGGATTTCATTCGCATATACATGAGTGCGCAAAGAGAACTCACTCCAACTAAGGGGCCTGTGTCTAAGGGCGTATAATGGATGAACTGTGTAGTATCTGTGGTATCAATAAGTCCCAGACCATGCTGTAACACACTAGGGAACAGAGCCTGTGAGTCATGGTATAGGACATGCTTCATGTCCTGCTCTCTCAGGGTTAATATTGCTGGCCTCTCTTTGGATCTGGGAGGGGTGTTTATAGTCACTCCAGACTAGGATTCCCTGTCAGCTATACTTTTGTTTAGTCTGTGTGTGTGACCCCTTGAGTGTGTGCTCTGTTGCATTTGTTTGCTTTGCGCTCCGTGCTTTACTCTGCTTGTTTGTTCTGCTGGTTTTCTGACCTTTGGCTCCCTTTCTGACTATCCCTCCACCTGGCCCTTGGTTAACTCCCTATTTCCTGGTTTGATGTTGGCACGTTTATCTACTCTCCAGTGTACATCATCTCCTCTGCACTCCGGCATCTGGCGCCGCCCTCGACCACCTCCTTCCCTGTCACGTGGTTCAGGTCCTGTTTGCTACCCGGTGAGTTCCCCACCGCTCTGCTATCAGCTCCCTAGCTGTGGCGCGCAGCTCCCTGCAGCAGTTATACCCAGGAGTCATGACATTATAGCTGACCCTACAGTCTTTCCCTGGTGGTGGGGTGTTAGTATATTATGGATCCGGTACAGGCTCTTACGGGGCAGGTTAATGAGCTCTCCCAGCTTATGCAGAAGCTGTCCATGGAGCAGCAAGCCCTGGTTCGCTTGCACCAATAGGTGCAGAGAGATGTGGCAGGTGCTCTACAGGGGTCTGCTCCATCGGAGTTCTGGGAGGGGGGCCCACTGATGTATCCCTAGCAGTCCCCGAGCCACCGGAAAGTTACCCGACAGTTTTTTTGGAGATAAAAAATTGTTTCGGGTCTTTAAGGAGGGATGCAAGTTGTTTTTGAATTGCGTCCTCAGGCCTCTGGAAATGAAAGACAGAGGGTGGGGGTCGAAATGTCCTTGTTAAGGGGGGGCTCCACAGGCATGGGCTCTCTCTCTTCCTCTGCTCCTTAACGTATGTCTGTGAACCTGTTCTTTGAGGCCCTGGGGCACATTTATGATGCACCTGATAGGGTCCCTCTGGCAGAGGGTTTTGTGAAGAGTGTGACACAGGGGAGGCACTCCGCTCAATGGTTCTGGTCAGAATTTAGGCATTGGGCAGCCGAAGTATCTTGGAACGACGATGCCCTGAGGGGGTTGTTCCGCAGAGCCTGTCTGACCGTCTATAGGATGGAGGATGCCATGACGCTGGCGGTCCGTATGTATCAGAGACTCCGTGCTAGAGGAGTGATGCAACAAGAGACTCCCTTGTACTACAAATTGTGTGACACTACACCCATACCTGAGCCTATGGAGATTTGGGCTATCTCTTCAGTGAAACCGTCGGAAAACGACTGAGTCTGGGCAACAATCAAGGAGGTCGTCCAGACTCCAAGGTACATTTTTCCTCGCTTGCTAAAATTGTGCCCCAGGTGGAATTGGAGCTTGCCGGTGATCCTGTCGTGACCACCGACTTTGTTGACTGCGGTTCTTCCATTAATCTGATTTATGCCCAAGTTTTGACACTTAATAAGATAGGGACAGTCAGGCTGAAAGACCCTGTTAAAATTGTGGCTGTTGATTCGTCCCCTCTTACCCAGGATGGAATTTGTTTCATGACTGATGTCTTTTCTCTGAAAGTGGGTTCCACTCATGTGGAAAAATTAAGTTGTTTCATTATGAATAATCTGCCTGCAGGAGTGGTACTGGGGATGCCCTGGCTGCAACGCCAGAATCCTGTCATTGATTGGGTGATGGGGGAGATCACTAAATGGGGATGTAAGGATAATAGTTCATGTTGTAACCTGGGACCTTTTGTCAACCCGGTAAAATCTGTATCTGTGTCGTCTGTCAGTCTGGAGGGTATTCCGGGAACACCTTAAGGATTTCGAAGACATGTTCTCCGAAAGTGAGGCTGAGGTGCTTCCACCACATCGACCTTTTGATTATGCCATTGATTTAGTCCCAGGAGCCAAATTACCCAAGGCTCATCTGTTTAATTTGTCCGGGCCTGAGCGCCAAGCCATGAAAGAGTACATCTCAGAGAGCCTCCGCAAGGGGCATATTCGGCCTTCTGTCTCACCCATGGCAGCAGGGCTTTTCTTTGTAAAGAAAAAGGATGGTGGTTTGCTGTCGTGCCTCGACTTTTGGGAACTGAACAAAATTACTGTAAAGAACACGTACCCTCTCCCTCTGATTCCCGATTTATGCAACCAACTCACGTGGGCCAAATGGTTCTCTAAGCTCGATTTACGGGGGCTTATAACCTTATAAGAGTCCGGGAGGGGGATGAATGGAAAACAGCATTCCTGACGACCGAGGGTCTGTTTGAAAACCTGGTAATGCCTTTCGGTCTCACTAATGCCCCTGCTGTTTTCCAGAATTGTATTAATGTTATTTTTTCTGACCTGATTGGGTGTTATGTAGTCATCTACCTGGATGGCATTCTGATATACTTAGAGGAGAGTCAGTCTCATTTACACCATCTGTGTATGGTTCTCATGAGACTCAGGGAGAACCACTTAGATGCTAAACTGGAGAAATGCTCGTTCTTTGTGCAGGAACTGTCTTTTCTGGGATTAATTATATCAGGGGAGGGGCTCCATATGGATCCTGGGAAGGTTCAGGTCATTATGGATTGGGTGCTGCCTCATGACCTAAAGGGATTGCAGCGATTCCTGGGCTTCGTTAATTTCTATAGGAAGTTCATTAAAGGGTTTTCGCAGGTGGTGAAACTCTTGACGGACCTCACTCTCAAAGGGGCGGATGTAAAAAATTGGTCCGTGGTTGCAAAAAATTCCTTCCTGAAATTGAAGAAACGTTTAACTTCAGCCCCTGTATTGGTACAACCCGATTCGTCGAGACCTTTTATTGTAGAGGTCGACGCTTTTGAGGTGGGGGTGGGGGCAGTGTTATCCCAGGACCCTCTCACCCTCACTAACCTCAAACCCTGCGCCTTTTTCTCTAAAACATTCTCTTTGGCTGAGAGAAATTATGACGTCGGCAACAGGGAATTGTTGGTGGTTAAATTAGCCTTCCACGAATTGAGGTATTTTTTGGAGGGGGCCGTTCATCCCATTAAGGTCATTACTTATCATAAAAATTTGGCCTATATTGAGTCCGCTAAGAGATTAACTCCCAGACAGGCTCGGTGGGCACTTTTTTTTCTCAATTTCATTTTACCATTACGTTCCAACCAGGGTCTAAAAATGTAAAGGTGGATGCCTTATCCCAAAGTTTTGATTCTGTGTCCCCTTCAGAACCTTCTTCCTACATTCTTCAACCAGGAGTGGTTTTGGCAGAAGTCTCATCTGAGTTACAGAGAGAGATTCTGGAAGCACAAGCATGTGCTCCCAGGAATAACCCCCCCCATTAAATTGTTAGTGTAGCGCCCCCACCGCCGCAGGGCCGAGGGGTACCCGGTACCGGGCCTCTGAGTCTCTGCCCTGGGGTTGTCACGGTGGCTAGGCCCCGGTCCGTGACCCTGCCGAGGGGCGCACAGTGAAGAGATGTGTATAGATGATGTTAGTGGTGCAGTGCAGTAAATAACGAGGACACCAGGTTTGCAGTCTCTTTACCTCTTTACTGAAGGTCTCTGAGTCCTCAGTCCGGAATCCGGATAACCAGGCTGCGCAAGTCCGGCCGGTCCAATGGCACCTCCAGAGTTCTCCTAGCAGGTGGAAATCTGTGCCTTCCTTCTAGCGCTATGTGTTGCGGTCCTTCCCTGCTGTGCTTACGGAAAGTCCCCACAACTGTTGTGTCTGTTTCTTAAGTTCCCTCACAACTCGATTAGATGATGTTCTGCTAATCCTCCGTCCCTCCCTGATGTTCTGGTTGGGATGGCACCCGTTTGACGGGTAGGCTCGGAGCTCTTCCGGGACCCTAGAGTCGCCCCTCTCCACAAGTTGCCCCCCAAGACTGCATAGGTGATTTAAGTGAGACAGCCCGCCTTAGACTGACTGTCCTGCCGCTGTTTGGAGTATTGCTTGAAGCTGAATGTTATAATACTCCCTCGGCGTTCCGGCCACCGGTAGTGCGCCTCAGTAGGATGTTGCCTCGGTCTTACAGCACGACTCCTACTGGTGTTTCTCCTGTTGCTTTGATCTCGTTTCTCACTCAGCACAATCTATCTCGCTTCTGATCATTTCTTGGGCACCGCCGCTATCCTGAGCAGGCACGGTCCCGTTATGTTCGTTCAAGTTGCCAAGCCTCTGTCAGGATCCCACCCCTGACAGAGACCCTACTGTATCTTCCCCTGCAACACCCTCTGCCACAAGGTGTTGCCTGGTTCCAACCCAGTCAGCTTTCTCATCTAACTTCCTGTCTGACCCCCAGTTTACCCACTATGGTGGGGAGTGGCCTAGTGAATAGAACCCTTAGCTCCCCCTGGAGGCCCGACTGTGAAATGTATTGGTGTCTGTGATACCTGATCAGATGAACTCCTTCAGTGCCATCAGACGTACCATAGCTCCCCATAGTGGCGGAGCCACAGTACTGCAACGACCAGGACTCTGGGGCGCTGCACTCCCCCCTGGTTAAACACAGTACTCCGGGACTGAGAAGAAATCAACAATACAAGTTAGCAAAAAGACATACAGTTTTGTTGAGTGCAATAACAATAAGTATATTTAAACAGAGCTTCCCTTTATGGGAGGTGAGGACACTTGAACGTTACCAACATGGTTAAATATCATAGCAACATGCTATAAATAACTTTTCTTACCCAACCGGGTATTCTACTAGTACAAATTTGTTGAACAATAATTTAACATTGCCTTTAAGGATGTACACTCTGAATCCGCTAAAGACCTTCTTATAATCACATTATAAGGCAATTTAACTTTTACATTCTCCTTCTTTAAATCTGCAGGACCGCCTGTCCTAACGGCACCAGACCTACTGCCTCTCCTTTCTTACAGGACCGCTCCTTTCAGCCCGAGCCTTCTGTCTTTTCAACTACTATACACAGTATAGAACATAACATTACTTTCAGTTTAAGAGCACCGAGCCATCTCTACGTGACTCCAAGGAGGACTCAGGGTTCACCTTCTATCCTCGTTATCTATCAACATTATCAAACATTTTCTATAGAACATTTAACCTTCTTCTAGCTTTCACTTTCTTTCAAGGAACATCATCAGCATTTCTTTACAATTAACTAGTTGGATACATATAACTTTCTCACATAAACATTATCATCACGTTCTCTTTATCGAAACATTATTGCTATCTCTCAGTCTTAAAGCAATACTATTCTCTAAGTGCAACACATGAACGTCCCCTTTAAGAGGGGACCAAGTCTCTATGAGGTAGCATGTCTTCTCAAGCTACCAGTCCGTACTCAACAAAGGTTCCAGTGTGGTATCTTCACAAAGATTCCTTTTTGAAGTAAAACCAGTAGGGAGCACCTTTAATAAGGTGCAAACTATTTACAAAAAGTTTGTATCATGCACTGTTCATGATTGCGGCAGTTCTGGAAACTTTGTGCAAAAACTCAGAAAACAAACCAAAAAGAAGCAGACACAATAGGGATCCCGGGTCAACAAGGAATCCCTTTAAAAGTTAACCCTGAACGGGTTTAGCAGCAAAACAGGAAACGAACAAACAGTTAAAGAACTATTTACATGTTCAAGAGTAGTATTATCTTACTAATCTTGTAATGTGGAGGGTGGTCTTCTTCCAGGCCTCACCCGGCCAACGGGTCGCCTTGGTGTAGCAAGGGCCGGTCCTGGCTCCAGCAGCGACAGGATCCCTCGCCGGGATGCCCTCCTAGCTTGTGGGCGAGCGCGACCAAGAGGCATGTGGTGAACCTGGACCTCTTGGGGTTCCGCGGGGACGGGCTCCGGCACCTTTCCTGCAGAAGGCTCGTCTTCTGGCGTTCCGGCAGCAGCCTGGAGAGCGACGCACTGCTGAACGCCCCGAGCTATCCAGCCGGTTCCACCCACTTCTCTCCTCCACCGGGTATAGGTCACTGCGTCGCCAGGCTCCAGGTCAGAATCGTACCTTCCCCCGCAGGGCTCTACTTCTTCCCGGTCAACACGGACCTGCAGTGGCTCCCCGATCTCCTGGATAACTCCCCTTCCCTTCCGGGAGTTGAAGGACACCACGACACCCCAGTGTGACGGTGGGGTCTCCGCGACGCTGGTCAGATCTACCTGGGCTGCAGGTTGGGGCCTGTTCCACCATGCTGTCATCAGGCACCGCAGGTGTTCTGCCTCCGGTAAGATCCTCAAGCCCTGCGCTTGCAGCGTACCTTCAGCCGCGGCCGGGTTGGGAGGAGCAGGAGACACCGGAGACAGGTGGACCTCCGTGGGCTGGCCCAGCCGAGCGAGCACGCGGGCATCAGCCTCCAAGCGGCGTGCTATTTGTCGGGCTTCGGCTGCGGCCACACACTCCTCGGACATCTGCCAGTTGGGTCGACCCATCGGTGGTTCCGCGAGGGCCAGTCCCCGTAACGATGGCGTCTCCGAGGCTGTGTCCGGTAATGCGGCTCCATGCCGAGTCAGGTCATCCCCACGCGGTGCTCCCGGCGTCGCCATCTTTATCTCCTCTCCAGCGTCTTCTTCCCGCGGTCTCTTTCGTGGGCGGCCCCGTCTCCATGGTCTCCACCCTCCAAACAGGATCAGGAGGCGGACCTCGGCTGTTGACGGACACGTCCTCAGGACACAGAAATATTTAGACTGGGCGGCCATTGTCCTTCGCGCTCTCCAGCTTGCCTACGCCCACTCCACGCCCCTCTTCTTCTCCTGCGCTCTCCTCAGCGCTGTAATGGCGGCGGATTTTGGCGGCAAGTGGCACAGCACAGTCTTTGCAATAAAGTACAGTTCTAAGCACAATGAATCACAGTTCCAAGGCACACATGACCGGATTCTTCAGGCTTAAGTAGATCCTGTTCGTGACGCCAAATTTGTAGCGCCCCCACCGCCGCAGGGCCGAGGGGTACCCGGTACCGGGCCTCTGAGTCTCTGCCCTGGGGTTGTCACGGTGGCTAGGCCCCGGTCCGTGACCCTGCCGAGGGGCGCACAGTGAAGAGATGTGTATAGATGATGTTAGTGGTGCAGTGCAGTAAATAACGAGGACACCAGGTTTGCAGTCTCTTTACCTCTTTACTGAAGGTCTCTGAGTCCTCAGTCCGGAATCCGGATAACCAGGCTGCGCAAGTCCGGCCGGTCCAATGGCACCTCCAGAGTTCTCCTAGCAGGTGGAAATCTGTGCCTTCCTTCTAGCGCTATGTGTTGCGGTCCTTCCCTGCTGTGCTTACGGAAAGTCCCCACAACTTTTGTGTCTGTTTCTTAAGTTCCCTCACAACTCGATTAGATGATGTTCTGCTAATCCTCCGTCCCTCCCTGATGTTCTGGTTGGGACGGCACCCGTTTGACGGGTAGGCTCGGAGCTCTTCCGGGACCCTAGAGTCGCCCCTCTCCACAAGTTGCCCCCCAAGACTGCATAGGTGATTTAAGTGAGACAGCCTGCCTTAGACTGACTGTCCTGCCGCTGTTTGGAGTATTGCTTGAAGCTGAATGTTATAATACTCCCTCGGCGCTCCGGCCACCGGTAGTGCGCCTCAGTAGGATGTTGCCTCGGTCTTACAGCACGACTCCTACTGGTGTTTCTCCTCTTGCTTTGATCTCGTTTCTCACTCAGCACAATCTATCTCGCTTCTGATCCTTTCTTGAGCACCGCCGCTATCCTGAGCAGGCACGGTCCCGTTACATTCGTTCAAGTTGCCAAGCCTCTGTCAGGATCCCACCCCTGACAGAGACCCTACTGTATCTTCCCCTGCAACACCCTCTGCCACAAGGTGTTGCCTGGTTCCAACCCAGTCAGCTTTCTCATCTAACTTCCTGCCTGACCCCCAGTTTACCCACTATGGTGGGGAGTGGCCTAGTGAATAGAACCCTTAGCTCCCCCCGGAGGCCCGACTGTGAAATGTATTGGTGTCTGTGATACCTGATCAGATGAACTCCTTCAGTGCCATCAGACGTACCATAGCTCCCCATAGTGGCGGAGCCACAGTACTGCAACAACCAGGACTCTGGGGCGCTGCATTAGTACCCGAATACTTCCGTCTCACACTCCTGCAGGAGTTTCATGATGCTGTGTTAAGTGCACACCCTGGGATTGCAGCTACCTGGGGGGGCAGTGGCTAGGGGTTTTTGGTGGCCTTTAATGGTTGCTGATATCAAAAGTTTGTGAATACTTGTTGGGTATGTGCTCATTCTAAATGCTCTCAGGTCTGGCCAGCCGGGGAATTGGTGCCTTTGCCAATTCCGGATAAGCCATGGACACATCTGTCCATGGACTAATCTTCCTCTTTCTAAACAAGTCCATTTTGTACCGTTACCCACGTTACGGCTGCTGAAACCTTGGCCCACTTATTTATACAGCAAATAGTTCAGTTCAGGGCCGGACTGGTCATCTGGCAATTCTGACAAATGCCAGAAGGGCCTGTCTGGTCGTGGGCCCCCTTGTCTGCTACATTGTTAACAGTGTTCTCAAGAAACCCATACTGTTAAGAGTTGTGATGGAGCACAAAGTCGCTGACTCCATCACTTACCCCAGCATGCGACGGGTCTCATTAGAAATATTGGTCTTGTAGTAAATCTTCCTTTCCTCCATCCATGGTAATATTAGTAATATATCCCTTCTTGTGCTTGGGACGGGGACAGCATGGGCCTGTGTGATTTCAAATGCCAGGGCTGAATTTCAACCCCAGTCCGTACAGGGTTCGGTTGCATGGGGTACCGGTGAATGTGGTGTCGGACAGGTGTATGCAATTTGTGGCCAGGTTTTGGAGAGCTTTTTGTAACAAGCTGGGGGTCACGTTATCATTCTCGTCTGCTTATCACCCGGAATCTATCAGACAGACTGAACGCACGAATCAGTCGTTAGAGCAAATTCTGAGATGCCTGGCCTCATCCAGACAGGAAGACTGGTGTGAGGTATTACCCATGGTAGAATTGGCGTTCAATTGTCGCATTAATCAGTCTACTGGAAAGTCTCCCTTTCAGGTAAATTATGGGTTTATCCCACAGTTTGGGTAATTTTCCTGCATAGATTCAGGTTGTCCTGGTGCTGAGGCCATGGTACAACATTTGAGAACCCTTTGGAGGGAGGTCCAGGGGAACATCTCTAAAGCCCAGAAAAGGTACAAACGATTTGCAGACAGGAGGAGGGGGTCAGCTCCCGTGTTGGAAGTGGGGGAGAAGGTGTGGTTGTCCACCCGTAACATCAAGCTTAAGATACTCTCTATGAAGTTGGTCCCCAGGTTTATAGGTCCGTACAAGATTGTGGAGGTGATTAACTCGGTGACCTATAGATTACAGTTGCCCACCTCCTTGAAAATATCTTATGTCTTCTACAGGTCCCTATTAAAACCTGTGGGGGCGGATAGAGAAGATTCCTCATCCAATGTTCTGCCAGTGTTGGTAGAGGGTCAGCTGGAGTACGAGATAGGGTGCATCATTGATTGATGGGTGCACCGAAGGCTTCAGTACCTAATACATTGGAAGGGATATTCTCTTGAGGATCGGTCCTGCTTTCCGGCCAGTTCTGTGCACGCTGAACGACCGGTGGGGGCTTTTCATGCCAGATACCCTGAGAAGCCTGGGCGCCCAGTGGCCCCCGTCAGGAGGGGGGGTACTGTCATGGTTTAGGACATGGTTCATGTCCTGCTCTCTCAGGGTTAATATTGCTGGCCTCTCTTTGGATCTGGGAGGGGTATTTATAGTCACTCCAGACTAAAATTCCCTGTCAGCTATACTTTCCTTTAGTCTGTGTGTCTGGCCCCTCGAGTGTGTGCTCAGTTGCATTTGTTTGCTTAGCGCTCCGTGCTTTACTCTGCTTTTTTGTTCTGCTGGTTTTCTGACCTTTGGCTCCCTTTCTGACTATCCCTCTGCCTCACCCTTGGTTACCTTGTTATCTCCTGGTTTCATCTTGGCACGTTTAACTACTCCCCAGTGTACATCGTCTCCTCTGCACTCCGGCGTCTGGCGCCGCCCTCGACCACCTCCTTCACTGTCATGTGGTTCAGGTCCTGTTTGCTGCCAGGTGAGTTCCCCACCGCTCTGCTCTCAGCTCCCTTGCTGTGGCACGCAGCTCTCCCAGCAGCAGTAATACCCGGGAGTCATGACACTGTAAATGCTTCAACTGGACCCTGTTACAACTATTGCAGATCCTGGAAGAGGACAAGAAAATTAAGTAGCCCAAATTCATGTCTGAGTTGGAGTGGGTCTATGACAACCGAGTACACGCAACTGCTGGTTACAATCCCTATATGTTGTTTGGGTGAAGCAGATGAGAGATTACTGAACTGGAGCTGGATTCGGAGGACCCCTGTCCTGGCAGTAGTCCAAGGATCTGGATCCGAGAACTCCGACTCGAGGCAGTAATGAAGTTGGTCAAGCAGAAGTTTTGGGAGGTGAAACACTCAGGTTCACCCCCAATGTCGGGTTGACAGCTCCAGCCAGGCGACCGTATGCTGGTGTGAGCCAAGGGACCCAGAAACAAGCTGGATCACCGCTGAGAAGCAGTACCCTACCAGGTAGCAAGAAAGATTCACCCAGATAACTCATTCTATGAGGTAAGGCCTGAGAACGATGATGGAGCATTACGCAGGGTGTTGCACCACAATTTGCTGTGGCCCAATTCCTCAGAAGCAGAGGAATGTTCCAAGGCCAGGTCCCCAACTGGGGTGCCCGAAGTTTCCTAAAGGGGAGTCTCAGAGGAGTAGTAAGGATGGATTACAGTGCCATTAAGTTCACTGGAGATGCCGATACTGCTTTTGAATGGGACTGAGAATGAACCAGGAGTCGACTCGCAATCTACAGTAGCTGAGAATCCAAGCGCTCCAGAAGTGCCCTTACAGGAAGAACCTCTCAGGACTGATAAGGCCAACACCGGAGTTCCCCCTAATCCATATGCCCAAGATCAATTTGTCTGGTTACATATACAGCAGAAAACCCTGGCATGAGGTCACTGTTGGTTGGTTGTACTTGGGTTACCCGTGGGGAATCTTCGAACATGCAAAGATTCCACTCACCCGAGAACTGGCGAGCTAAAAGGGGGGAGGAATGTAAGAGAATGTAATGATTCCACTGAAGAGTGATCATAGTGAGGAAAGACTGCCATTTGCTGGCCAGGTGCAAGCAGTTGGAACTAATTTGTATTGGAAAAATTGCAGAGGGAGCAGTTTTGTGTGCTGGACCTTGAAAGGTGACTCCCAGTACAGAGTCCTGAGATATAAAGCCCTGTGCACCAAACCACTGGCAGATTTGGCCCCAAGAGAGAGAAAGGAGCAGACGTGGACCAGGGCTTATGCTGAGGCCAGAGTGACAGGCCTCAGCAGGAAGTCTGCGCCACCAGGGTGCCAGTCATCGCCTGACAAGGATTATACTATGTCCGGGAAGACCCAGAGTTCTGATTGTGCGGTCAAGACAAGGACCTGCGCCCTCCGCCAGTCAAGACCAAGAGACCAGATGTTGCCTGTCAAGAGCGGAGCCCCAGTCATCTGTGCTCCAGGCCCAGCAGATGTTCGCCGACAGTCAAGCAGTGAAGATACGCGAGGAGACGACGACTAGAGAGGCATGCATGTGACAATGCGAATGAAAATGGGTGTATCGTTATTTGGTTTATTGTTTGATTTGCCTTGCTATCACCAGCTGTTTAGAATTACTGTAAATTACTATTGTATTTAAATAGAATTATATCATTCAATGACTGTTCTTGCCTTGTGTTATCTGTGTGTTGCATCCAGTCACCTGCTTTACAAAATTACACAGGGAAAAGACTGTAAAACACAGGCGGCTCCTGCACATCTCCTGTGTGCACACCATAACTGTAATGTACAATTATGGCAGTCAGTCTCCTAAAAAGTAAATTATATTACAGGAGTAATGTTCCCTAATTGGCCCCTACAGTAATTATGTTCCCCACCTGACACCATAAACTAATAATGTATGTTCCTTCTTCTGGCCTCCATACAATAATTGGGTCCCTCATCCTGACACGATTTATTTAATATTGTGCCCCATCTTGGGCCCCATATGTCCATCCTGGCCCATATATGTCCCTTGCCCATTCTGTCCCCATATATGTCTATCTTGGCCTCTATATGTCCCTTGACTAACCTGGCCCCCATATGTTCAGCCTAGCCTCCATATGTCCCTTGTCGATCTTGGCCCTCATATGTCCATCCTGGCCCCCATAAGTCCCTTGTCCATCCTGGTCTGCATTTGTCCATCTTGGCCCCCATTTGTCCTTTGTCCATCCTGGCCCCACATATCCATCCTGGCCCCCATATGTCCCATGTCCATGCTGGCCACCACCTATCCATCCTGGCCCCCATATGTCCATCCTGGCCTCCATATGTCCATCCTGGCCCCCATATATCTATTCTGGCCCCATATATCCATTCTGGCCCACATGTATCCATCATGACCCCCATATGTCCATCCTTGCCCCCACATGTCCATACTGGCCCTCACATGTCCCTTGTCCTGGCACCCACATCATGCCGCTCCCGTGCCGCCCTCTTCTTGCAGATCTGGTGCACTCATGTTAAAATGGCCACCGAACCAGCAGTGGCCTGTCGCAGGCAGTGCATGACAGTGACATCATACACCAGTTATGTCATGTCCACCAACGTCAGTGTTCATGACGTGTGACGCTGCGGTTCAGGTAATGAACACCATGTGCATATACTCTGCCTGCACTTTTAAAGGGCTCAGACTTAGGTAGGGTAGGGGGACCTGGATCTGGAACTCCAGCTATCCCTGTCCCAGGGGTACTCTTGATGGTAGAGATTCCCGAGTCTACGACCTCACTCTGCCTCTTTTAACCCCTGGTCTGTCCCCTCACCCACCACATGGAGCCTGGGACAGAAATGTAATGTGAACAAGACACAGAAGACAAAACAGGGATAATTGAAAACCTCTATCATACAAAAGCACCAACCAACAATAGGAAGGAGGATAGGTACAGGGAGGAATAAACTAAATGGGAACAAGGACCAGGAGATAAACACACATGTATAGCAGAAGACCTCTGCAACAACGTCTCACCAAAACATTTAGCTTTAGCACACAGCACAGGAAGACATATCTCCAATAGCAACAGCAAACTCCTATTCAGCACAGCATCTCAAGGAAGCAGAGCTTTCACTGGCAAGAGAGAGAGGGTCTGACCAGGTTTTATAGGAAGAGTTAACAACCAGATCAGAAGCAGCTGAAATGGAGCTGCATGCATCTGAACAACATAGAAAGGGTCACTAACCTCTTCAGCACCAAAGAAAACCAAATTAATTTAATATAGGATCCAAATACACAGGCTAAATGGAAGATCTACATTTCATAACACACAGTGATCTTCTACCCCCGAGATATCCCAGGTTGGTGTGACTCAATTGTGATTCTCCATTCTACGAAGGGCACCAGGAACCTCGGGGTTGGGTTTACCCAGCTGGGCCAAATGAAAGGACCATATCAACCTATCAGCATTAACCTCAGATGTCGGCACCCACATACTCTCCTCCATACCATATCCTTTCCAATGTACCAGGTACAGTACACAGCGGTGAACCATACGGGAATCGATGATTTTCGCTACCTGAAATTCTAAATTGCCATCGACAATAAAGGTGACAGTTCCTTCCACAGGCGCAACAATTGTTTTGAACAAGAACCTGTGAAAAACATTATGGATCTTGAGAGGTACAGAGTTGATTACGGTGACCACCTTGTAAAGACCAATAAACCTAGGACCTAATTTCCAAGAAGGAACTTTCAGTTTAATATTTTTGATGGACAGCCATACTAAATCATTCACACCCAGGTTTAGACCTGACAATCGTTCTTAACAGCAATTCATTTGTATTTTTCCCCTATGATCTTTAAATTATTCTGAACACATTCCCACACAAATGAAAGTGAAGAAGACAATTGTTCCTCGTCAGGAACATCTTTACTGTAGGTATAGAATTGTAGATGGTAACCATATGCGCCACAAAATGGCAACTTACCAGTGGACTCACTACAACGATTGTTTAACGCAAACTCAGTCAGTGGTAGAAAAGAAGACCAATCCTCCTGGTTATGTGAAACAAAACATCTGAGTATTTCAATAACGGGATGTCTGTGGATATTATCCGCGGTGCTGAATACGAATGAGCTGTAGATCCAGGTTTGATGAACTGAAAGATGGTGGTTTATTCAACGCGTTTCGAAATAAAAGGTTACTTCTTCATCAGGAAATTACCACATGTATACAGGAAAAAAGGGGGTTGCTGTTTAAACAGGTTGATCTTTTGAATATGGGCGTCAATTGAGCCACACGACAAAAAAGTGTCAGAGTTAAAACGAACACCGCATGGTACAGCACATGATATACAAGGGGCATGAACCTTGGCGATATGCTGGTCAGGAGTCATTATGTTCCTGCCCCAAATAATCCTTTTGGCACTACCGGCCCTCGCCCGGGTTGTATTCCATGTGGGCACTGTCTTGCCTGCGCCAATGTCCTGCGCTGTTCCGAATTTAAATCAAGTGATGGCTCTAGAACTTTCCAAATAAGACATCGTATCTCCTGCGGGACGTCGAACATTATTTACTATGCCACTTGTCCGTGCCCGAGGATTTACGTAGGCCTCACTACACGTGAATTTAGGGTCCGTGTACGTGAACATGTGCGGGACATTGACGCGGCCAAGACGGTGCCCACAGAGACTGAATTAAAAACGCTCCCCCGACATTTTTGGTTGCATCATAATTGTAACTCAAAATTACTTTCTGTTCGGGGAATTGATGCACTTCACCTGGGCGTGAGGGGCGGGGATAACAAAAAACGACTTGTGCAGATTGAAACAAAATGGATAGTTATGTTGGATTGTATGACTCCTAAAGGACTTAATGAATCCTTGAGCTTTGCGCCGTACCTCTAGCCATTTACTATTCTTAGGCTTCGTCTATATGGGTTCCCATCATTAACCTGCCAGATAAATTTCTTTGTTTTTTAAATAAATTTTTCTTTGTATTTTTAACCTTTGTTGTTTTTGTTCTTGTATTATCAGTAATTGTTCTTACCTGCGGGCCTTCCACCGACTGTTGCCTTCCTCCTCCCCTGGTCATTTGGACTCATCATCTCAGTACTTCCATTGTCCTTTGGGACATGAATACCTATGTGAACAGAAGCTGGTTATTGTGCTATTTGTACACTATTAATGGATCTATTCAATTTGCTATTTATGTTGCAGGGTATAATTACATTATGGCATTTAAAACATGTATGTATTGTTGTGAAGTGACCGAGGGCAAGTTCGCCCATGTATATCCATGATCTGGCTCAGCAAAACTTCCACACTCAGATTCCATCTTAACAAACGTATCTTTACTGTTAAACATTTTCTTAACACAGCGGAACACAATAATAGACAGTACAAAATATACCTATTCACAGAAATAACGTGTAATAACAAACTTTCCCTCACTGGCCCTATCCACACGTTACCAGTCTCTTTGCTCCAGAAGGTTATCTTCCCACGTCGCAGGCCTGTCTGTCTCTGCAGGGATTAAACAAAGCTCCGTCTCTCAGGTCCAGACTGTAGTCCTTGGGGTACGGCAGGTAGGGGTGGAATATTCGGCCTCTCAACAGAGGACCCGCTTACAGTTCGTGGGTTCAGGATCTGTGGAGATGTCACCGCTGAGTGAATATTCGGCCTCTCAACAGAGGACCCGCTTACAGTTCGTGGGTTCAGGATCTGGAAGTCAGCTTTCAAGGGAGAGGGATCATCCAGACAATCTGTTATATCGCATTCACAGGAGGGCACCAGCATACACAGACTTCTCTCTGCACAGACTGATTTCCCGGGCTCTTCTTCCTCTCTCCCTCCTTCCTGGTCACATGACATAACAGGGGGGAGCTTAGCCAATACAGTTTGTTTCTCTGTAATCACATTCGGCGTAGGTATAACTTCTGGCCACACGGGGGCAGTGTCTGTCACAGATTCTTCTATGTCAATGATAACAGAACAGTCAGAGCCGGCCAGCTCATTACACGCCCCCCCACTTGAAGGTTGGCAGTCCCTGTCAACGACTGTCTCCAGGGCGGCGATGGCTGTGGAGGTTGTAGGACCCGGCTGTGAAGAGGGCCACACATATTGGTCTCTGTAGGACTGTCCCGGGGGCACTCCTGCGGTGGTCCTCGCTGTCCGCCTAACGGGTGCTAGTCTCTCTCCCCGATCAGTCACTCCACTCTCCGCCCCAGTCGGTAAGTCAGTCGAGGAGGTAAGGGTATCAGACGTGTCAGTCAGGCGAGCAGGGGTAGGTATGTCTTCTACCTCTACATCCCCGGTGTCGGTGTCTCCCACAGTATTAGTGATATCCATCTCTCTAGGTATCACAGGAGGGGAGTCAGGCTGAGAACGGCAGGGGCGCAACATGTTACGGTGCAGGGTGCGGAGGCTGCCGCTGTCTTCGCCTTGTACTTGATAGACGGGGCCATCAGGGTACGGGTGTCCAATTATTCGATAGACTTTGGTCTCCCACTTGGGCCGGAGTTTTCCTTGCGGTTTCTTTATACGAACTAGGACTAGTTGACCCACACTCAGTAGGTCTTCTTGTACTGGAAGTGGATCAGCGTGGACCTGGTCCTGGATCTGCTGTTCCACCAGCCGGTAGACAGTTTCCATCCTTTGACGGTGTGCTTGTAGCCAGGAAGGATAGGTACCACAGGTGTCTTCATCAGAGTTAGACAAGTGTAGCTCATGGATGCCTTTGCCTGGGCGGCCAAACAGGAGGGTGTAAGGCGTGTATCCGGTGACAGAATGGACTTGATTGTTATAGGCCCACAGCAGTTCTGGGAGGAATCGAGGCCAGTCGGGCTTTTTGTCTTCTGCTAAGGTTCGGATCAGTTGTAAGAGGGTCCGGTTGAAACGTTCACACGCGCCATTCCCTTGTGGATGATACGGGGTGGTCCTGGACTTCTTGATTCCATACATCTGCTGAAGTTCTTCAATGACTCGCCCTTCGAAACACGCCCCCTGATCCGAGTGCAGCCGCTCCGGACACCCGTAGACCCGAACGAAGTGTTGACAGATGGCCTGTGCAGCTGATTCGGCAGTCTGATCTTTGGTAGCAACAGCGACGGCGAATTTCGTGAAGTGGTCCACCATCACCAGACAGTACTGGTAGCCACTATTCGCCGTTCCAATCAACAGATAATCCACCATCAACAACTCGAGGGGCCTGGATGTGCTAATAGTCTGGACGGGTGCACGCTGCTCAGTAGACTTGTGGAGTTCACATGTACGACAGCTTAGGCAGATGTTTTCAACCAGCTTACGGAGTCCTGGGCAGAAAATGAATTGCTGGGTCCACCGGAGGGTCTTGTCTATGCCGAAGTGGCCGTTCCTTCTGTGGGCTTCAGCCACCATCTCATGGGCTAGCTGCACCGGGACGACAATCTGCAAACATTCTTCCAGCATATGGGATAAAAGTACCCTGCGATACAAGACTCCATCCTTCACGATCAGCCGATCCCATTGGGCAAGTAGGGCAGAGGCCCTGGTTGATAGTCGGGCTCTTACTTCGGAGGGTGGTTTCTCTTGTGTCTTCACGTACTGTTTCAGTAAGACATGTTCAGGGTCTCGATCTTGAAGCTTGGCCCATTCTTGTTGGGACAGGGGGGACCCCACTACGGCTTCGATCCCGCCTACAGCATACTGGCGGCTATCTTCTATTTGTTTAGCTAGCCGGGCAAAGTCGGGCAGTTCATCTTCCTCCAACTCTTCATCCCGGTTCCCCACTGGTGGGGATGATGTCACTCTGGAAAGGCTGTCAGCATTCTGATTCTCCTTCCCCGCTCTGTATTTAATTTTGTATTGGAATCTAGAGAGCCTTGCCATCCAGCGCTGTTCCATTGCCCCTAGTTTGGCATTTTCTAGGTGGGCAAGAGGATTGTTGTCTGTCACGACCAGCACCTCCGCTCCTGTCAGGTAGCCAGCAAATTTCTCTGTCATAGCCCAGGTCAGGGCCAGGAGTTCCAGGCGGAAAGAGCTGTAGTTGACGGGGTTCTTTTCGGTATCCCGGAGGGATCTACTGGCATAGGCTATTACGCATTCCTTGTTATCTTGGACTTGGGAGAGGACCGCCCCGAGACCTTGAAGGCTGGTGTCGGTGTATAACTGGAACGGCAAGGTGTAGTCTGCAAATGCCAGAATAGGGGGTGATGTCAGAGCAGCTTGAAGCGCCCGGAAGGATTTTTCTTGGTCGGGCCCCCAGCTGATGCGTCGTCCTCTGGGACTGTTCGCGGTTCCTCGGAGGGTCTCATGCAGTGGTTCCGCAAGCCGGGCAAAGTCCTTGACAAATCGGCGGTAATAGCCCGCTAGCCCCAGGAAAGCCTGGACTTCTTTGATGGTAGTTGGTTGTGGCCACTCTCGGACAGCTGCTATCTTCTCTGGAGAGGGTTGGACACCTTCGGCTGAGATCCGGTGTCCCAGGTAATCGATCTCCTGCTGGAATAGACGGCACTTGCTGGGCTTTAACTTCAAGCCGTGTTTCTTCAAGCGCTGGAACACTTTGCCAAGCTTGTGAAGGTGATCCTCAAAGGTGGCGGAGTATACCACGATGTCATCAAGGTATATCAGCGTGAATTCGAAGTTGAAATCTCCCAGACAGCGTTCCATCAGTCTCTGAAAGGTCCCTGGTGCGTTACTCAAGCCGAATGGCATCCGGTCAAACTCGTACAGGCCCATGGGAAGGATGAAGGCGGTCTTTTCTCTGTCCTTCTCACTCATGGGGACCTGCCAATATCCACTGGCCAAGTCTAGAGACGAAAAATATTTGGCCTTTTTTAGGGCGGTCAGTGACTCTTCGATCCGGGGGAGTGGATAGGAGTCCCGGATCGTGCAAGCGTTCAGCCGACGGTAGTCTACGCAAAATCTCAGGGATCCATCTTTCTTTTTGACTATCACCACGGGTGCAGCCCATGGGCTCTGGCTTTCCCGCACCACTCCGGCGTGTAGCATAGATTCTAAGAGGCTTTTCACCTCCTGGTATTGTTGAGGTGGTATTTGTCGGTACCTCTCGCGAATAGGGGCAGCATCACCCGTGGGAATCTCGTGTTGGATACTGGTGGTGTACCCGAAGTCAGTGTCATGCTTTGCAAAGGAGTCTTGGTGTTCTCGCAGTAGTTTCTCCATTTGAGACACTTCCTGTTTGGTGTACTGGGACGGGTCCAGTTGCACTTTTTCCAGTAGTTTTCGCCCAATGTCTTCATCATCTGCTTGAGCATTTATGGCTGAGACAGTTACCGTCCGGCCATCTTCTGTAGACGGGGTGAATTGTAAGGGTCCCATGGGGTTCACTTCTGTGGGTAGAGCATATACTCTGGCAAGTTGCGTGCCAGCCTCGAGAGCTACACCTACGTCTGCGGTGTTGTTTAGCCTGACAGGGACTCTTCCGTTCCTCACGACGGCTAGGGTGCGGGCGACCAGTGGGTTTAGCTTACCCCCACTTGGAGCCCTCGGCTCGATTAACACTTCAACTCCTTCAAGTTGTCGGTCGGTGTTAAGAGGCAGGGAAATTACTGTCTCTTTTTCAGCGGGCAAAGTAATCCGAGTACAGCGGGGCACTTTAATGGCTGCTAGGGGTAGTTGTTCCTTTGCCATCTGTTGAAGTCCAACGGTCCGGATTACGCGCTGGAACGCCAGACGAGTCGGTTTATGTTTGGTAATTTTCTGCCAGTACTTGGGCCCTTTTCTTGTCAACAGCATAAGATCCAGGTCTTTCAAGATATTCATTCCGATTATTACTGGGGTCTCGGAGCTGAAGCCTTCCTTGACAATGACGATTCCTCGTTTCCCTAGGTCTTGTCCACAGGCCTTCGTATCCATCCAGGCGACTCCGGTTACTGGAATGGGTAGGTTATTAGCCGCAATTATCTTAATGGTGGTATCTGGATCACAAGCAGTTCTTGGTTTGAGGTACTTTTCATAAAACTGTTCAGAGATCGTGGTCACTTGCGACCCAGTGTCCATCAATCCTTGCACCGCAACTCCCTCCAGAATAACTTCAAGTATAGGACTACTCGAGGCAAGAGTACTCCGCTGCTGGTTCTGTTTTTCTACACCCCGTTCTCTGTCCCCCCCTGCTGCTCGAACCTCAGCTGCAGGGGTGTCTAGTTTAACGGCGGCCATTGTGGTGAGACCTGGCGTGGTGGCTCTGCTTGTGGATGTAGCCGATATTCTGTTCGTCGTGGTAACTGATGGTTTGTTCGTTGAGGACAACGATTCGCCCTGTGGCGAGGGTCACCACATGACCAACACGGTCCCGCGGGACGGCTAGGTCGTATCCGCTGGTCTCTCTGTCGTTCTAGTGTTAACTGTGACACCTGTTGCTGTAAATCTGCTACCATCTGTTTCAGTTCCTCGGTGTCACTGTTGGGCTGTTTACTGTTTAATATGGATCTGCACGCAGCGCTCTGAGTCCCCACATCCATGACGGGTCCCCTAGAACGTTCTATGGCTTCCTGCTTGACTTCAGCGAAGGTGAGAGTCGGCGTCATCCGAATCAAGTCCTGTAGCGTACGGTTAAGATACTGGTCTCTCAGCCCTATAACGAATTGGTCTCTCAGTACCAGGTCACGAGGAGCCATAGTAGCCAGTTGTTCCCCTTTTGCACAGACTTGTTCAAGGAGTACCTGAAGGGCATTTGCATATTGGGGAATGTCCTCCCATTCAAGCTGTGTCCGTCTAAAGAACAGGTATCGCAGTGTTCCCTGGTACGTAGTAGGTCCATAGGTCTTTTCTAGCACCCGCACCAAATCCTCCAACACACGCTGCCCCCTGACCGTCTCCAGTCTGACTGTCGTCCATGCCTCCCCCTCTAGCGTCAGTACCGCCATTTCTGCCAAGGTCTTAGGGTCAATATTATACATTTCTCCCAGTATCCGCACTTGTTCCGCCCACTCTGGTACGGGGTAGTTTCGCCCGCCAAATTTCCTGACCTGGTTTACAATGGACACCGGCGGCGGTTTCTGACTGTATACTGGGCCTGGGTGGGAATCCTGCTGGGCACAGATCCTGCCGACTACGCCAGATGAAGTGACCGAGGGCAAGTTCGCCCATGTATATCCATGATCTGGCTCAGCAAAACTTCCACACTCAGATTCCATCTTAACAAACGTATCTTTACTGTTAAACATTTTCTTAACACAGCGGAACACAATAATAGACAGTACAAAATATACCTATTCACAGAAATAACGTGTAATAACAAACTTTCCCTCACTGGCCCTATCCACACGTTACCAGTCTCTTTGCTCCAGAAGGTTATCTTCCCACGTCGCAGGCCTGTCTGTCTCTGCAGGGATTAAACAAAGCTCCGTCTCTCAGGTCCAGACTGTAGTCCTTGGGGTACGGCAGGTAGGGGTGGAATATTCGGCCTCTCAACAGAGGACCCGCTTACAGTTCGTGGGTTCAGGATCTGTGGAGATGTCACCGCTGAGTGAATATTCGGCCTCTCAACAGAGGACCCGCTTACAGTTCGTGGGTTCAGGATCTGGAAGTCAGCTTTCAAGGGAGAGGGATCATCCAGACAATCTGTTATATCGCATTCACAGGAGGGCACCAGCATACACAGACTTCTCTCTGCACAGACTGATTTCCCGGGCTCTTCTTCCTCTCTCCCTCCTTCCTGGTCACATGACATAACAGGGGGGAGCTTAGCCAATACAGTTTGTTTCTCTGTAATCACATTCGGCATAGGTATAACTTCTGGCCACACGGGGGCAGTGTCTGTCACAGATTCTTCTATGTCAATGATAACAGAACAGTCAGAGCCGGCCAGCTCATTACAGTTGCATAAGATGTTATGAATTTTTTCCTTTTACTTTGTACAATATATGTAATTGCCATCTAGTTATGACCTTTATGGGGATCTATCTCTTTATCTCCTGCACGTTATTATATAGCATATACCAGCAGTTTTCCTCTATTTGGGGTTTGGTTTAGTTGCGCCATATCTTTCTTTATGACATATGGGGATATTGTGGTCCGGTTTCCGGCCAGTATTTCTGACAGTATTTACTGTCCTTTTATGATTTACTTCTCTCAGTGCGCATCGCCCGGCTGATGGGCGGCTCCTTCATGTGGGCGGGCGTCTGTGTGCTCTGTGCGGGCGCTCCGGGATTTTTCGGCGCGTGCGCACTGAGCCTGACGCCCTGCCTCCATGGAGGACCTTTCCGTCGCCGTGCGCATGCGCCGTCGGCGCCACCGCTATTGGCCGGATATGGACATGTGATGGAGGTCAGGCAGGTTATTAGCAGGTCCTGTCTGCCCCTTACTCTATACTTCCTTGAAGAAGCGGCGTGTTTTAGCCGCGAAACGTGCGTCGGGGACGTTACTCTGGCGGGATCCCTCTCCTCTGTCTCCCCTCTGATTTGGTAAGCTGATCTAGGTTGATCTGTGACTTTAATATATTGATCTCTAGGCTTGGTACTTCACTACTGATTAGCTGGCCGCTGTACTAGGTCACACTGTATGGAAGGGGTTTTCTATTTATTCCCCTCCCAGGGTTATTATGCAGCATGGGGATTTTGAGGGGTGGGTTTTCCCTCTATCTATGCTAGTCATGGAAAAATTTTGCACCTTAAAGTATTACTGATAAATGTCTTTTTAAACTTTTGTATCAATAAAGCAGTTTTTTTATATCATGCTCCGGGTTCTCCTATCTTTATATAGAACAAAATGTACATATACACGTAAAGATTCACATAATTTTGAGATATGACAATACATTAATCTGTTTTACAGCAGGAGTTCCCAATGGGGGAGAAAAAAGGAAAAAGAAGAAAAGAACAGGAAAAAGAATAATAACTGTAAAACAGATTAATGTATTGTCATATCTCAAAATCATGTGAACTGTAACCTGCACACGTGATTTTATGTCCATGTCCCCTAATTTGGAATATAGGACTGTTTAATTTTTTCGAAATGGTGAGTGTCGCATATCTCTTCAATTCCCCAGTTTAGTCTGTGACTAGCCAAGATTTAGATTCTATTCTTCATCACAGGTGAGCAAACGTTAGAAGGTCCCAAGTGCTCCAATACAAATGTAACATGGTTATGTTGATTGATATCTTCCTAGATCGGGGCTGGGCAATTAATTTTCCTGAGGGGCCTCATGAGAGACCGAGACTGTTGTGGAGGCTGAACCAATATGCTGAAATAAATTCTGCTCAAAATTAATATTAACATATTAATTACAATTATAATTATTATATGTATATTATCACTTTATATTAAGAAGAAATAAGTATGCTGATGGATCGCCTCCAGGCGAAGGGCAGTGGGGCACTCGGTACCGGGTCTGTCTCTCTCGGTTCTGGGGATGTCACGGTGGCCCGACCCAGTCCGTGGCCCTTCTAAGGAGCGCCCAATTAAAGGTGTAATTGTTTGTACGGTGTTCGTGACTCCACCTGTGGTATTCGGTCAGGGTGACCGACGCTGCTAGGGGTCCGCTGGGGTGATGGAATGGCAGCTAGATGGTGTACCTTCCCACAGGTGAAGTATGTCCCCCGGGCTTCCCAGATGTGTAGGTGGTGATGGTGGACGTCGTAAGGGGCAATGAATAACGAGGACACAAAGGTTGCAGTCTCTTTACCTTTCACTGAAGACTTCAACGTCCACAGTCCAGAGTACCGTTCACAGGGCTAGCTGAATCCGGCCGGTCCGAAGGCACATCCAGAGTTTCCTTTGCAGGTGGAAATCAGTAGCCTTCCTACTAGCGCCTGTGTGTTGTAGTACCTCCCTGTTGAGCACCACGGGATAGTCCTCACAACTTTTCTGGATGTTTCTGATGTTCTCTCTCTCTCTGTCCCCCAGTGATATGGATAGGACAACCCGTATGACGGGGTAGGCCTGGAGCTATTTTATAGGGACCCTAGAGACGCCCCTCTCCCACAATTTGCCTCCGTTGTCTTCATAGGTATTAAGGTCGGGCAGCCCACTTGGAATTAACTGTCCTGCCGGTCTCTGAAGTAATGCGTAGAGCCTATTACTCCCTCGGTGTTCCGGCCACCGGCTACACGCCTCGGAAGGATGTTGCCGGTCTTAAGGAAGGACTCCTCCCGGTATTATCTCCTTGTGCTGTGATCTCGTTTCTCACTCTCCACAATATACTTCGCTTCGTGTCCTTTCTTAGGATGCTGCCGCAATGAAGTGCAGGCGCAGCTCCGCAACCTTCTATCTCGTGCTTGGCCTCTGTCAGGATCCCACCCCTGACAGAGACCCTCTGTCTGCAGCTCAGATGTTCCTCCTTCTCCCCCTGTCTGCCTGACAGGTCCTCTCTGGGTTAAACCCAGGTAGCTTTCTGTCTAACTTCCTATCTAACCCACCAGTTTTACCCATCTGTGAGGAGTGGCCTAGTACATAGAGCCTTTGCTCCCCCTGGTAGACTAGAGTGTGAAGTGTAGTGTGTGACTGTGATACCTGGTCAGGTGAACTCCTTTAGTACAATCAGACGTAACATCACTCCCCCTGGTGGAAGAGCGACATTACTGCAACGACCAGGACTCTGGGGCGCTGCATTCACATCCCGCTATGTACAGCATGAGCTCACACACAGCCTTCCTATATACAACATGAGCCCCCATATAACCTCCAATATACAGTATGAGACCACACACAGCCTCCATATATACGGCATTAGCCCCTATATAGCCTCTCCATATACAGCATCAACCCCCATATAGCCCCCTATAGACAGAATAAGCTCTACATAGCCTCCTATATACAGTATGAGCACTACACAGCCTCCATATAAACAGCAGGAGCCATTACGTAGCCTCCTTTATACAGTATGAGCCCCCACACAGCCTCAGTCATACAGTATGAGCCCCAACAGGGCCTCTCTATATACAGCATGAGCCCCCACATAGCCCCCTATATTATTATTATTATTTATTATTATAGCGCCATCTATTCCATGGCGCTTTACATGTGAGGAGGGGTATACATAATAAAAACAGGTACAATAATCTTGAACAATACAAGTCACAACTGGTAGGATTAGCCCTCACATAGCCTCCTATATACAGTATGATCCCCCACATACAGTGGGGAAAAAGTATTTCGTCAGCCACCAATTGTGCAAGTTCTCCCACTTAAAAAGATGAGAGGCCTGTAATTGACATCACAACTATGAGAGTCAAAATAAGAAAACAAATCCAGAAAATCACCTTGTCTGATTTGGCAAGACTTATTTTCCAAATTATCGTGGAAAATAAGTATTTGGTCACCTAAAAACATGCAAGACTTCTGGCTCTCACAGACCTGTAACTTCTTCTTTAAGAGGCTCCTCTGTCCTCCTCTCATTACCTGTAGTAATGGCACCTGTTTGAACTTGTCATCAGTATAAAAGACAACTGTCCACAACCTCAAACAGTCACACTCCAAACTCCACTATGGTGAAGACCAAAGAGCTGTCGAAGGACACCAGAAACAAAATTGTAGCCCTACACCAGGCTGGGAAGACTGAATATACAATATGGAATCAGCTTGGTGTTATGAAATCAACTGTGGGAGCAATAATAAGAAAATGGAAGACATACAAGACCATTGATAATCTCTAGTGATGAGCGAGTGTACTCGTTGCACGGGTTTTCCCCAGCACGCTCGGGTGGTCTCCGAGAATTTGTTAGTGTTCGGAGATTAAGTTTTCATCGCCACAGCTGAATGATTTACAGCTACTACCCAGCCTGAGTACATGTGGGGGTTGCCTGGTTGCTAGGGAATCCTCATATGTAATCAAGCTGTCTAGTAGCTGTAAATAATTCAGCTGCGGCGATGAAAACTTAACCTCCGAACACTAACAAATACTCGGAGATCACCCGAGCGTGCTCGGGAAAACCCAAGCAATGAGTACACTCGCTCATCACTGATAATCTCACTTGATCTGGGGCTCGAGGCAAGATCTCACCTCGTGGGGTCAAAATAATCACAAGAACGGTGAGCAAAAATCCCAGAACCACACGGGGGGACCTAATGAATGACCTGCATAGAGCTGGGACCACCGTAACAAAGGCTACTATCAGTAACACACTAGACCGCCAGGGACTCAGATCCTGCAGTGCCAGACCTGTCCCCCTGCTTAAGCCAGTACATGTCTGGACCCGTCTGAAGTCTGCTAGAGAGCATTTGGATTATCCAGAAGAGTAATGGGAGAATGTCATATGGTCTGATGAAACCAAAGTAGAACTGTTTGGTAGAAACAAAACTCGTCGTGTTTGGAGGAGACAGAATGCTGAGTTGAATCCAAAGAATACCATACATGAAGCATGGGGGTGGCAACATCATACTTTGGGGCTGTTTCTCTGCAAAGGGACCAGGACAACTGATCCGTGTACATGAAAGAATGAATGGGGCCATTTATCGTGAGATTATGAGTGCAAACCTCCTTCCACCAGCAAGGACTTTGAAGATGAAACATGGATGGGTCTTTCAGCATGATAATGATCCCAAGCACACTGCCAGGGCAACGAAGGAGTGGCTTCATAAGAAACATATGAAGGTCCTGGAGTGGCCTAGTCAGTCTCCAGATCTCAACCCCATAGAAAACCTTTGGAGGGAGTTGAAAGTCCGTGTTGCCCAGCGACAGGCCCAAAACATCACTGCTCTAGAGGAGATCAGCATGGAGGAATGAGCCAACATACCACCAACAGGGTGGGCCAACCTTGTGAAGACTTACAGAAAACATTGGACCTCTGTTATTGCCAACAAAGGATATATAACAAAATATTGAGATGAACTTTTGTTAATGATCAAATACTTATTTTCCACCATAATTTTACTCTCAAAGTTGTGGTCTACCTATGTCAATTACAGGCCTCTCTTGTCTTTTTAAGAGAGAGAACTTGCACAATTGGAGGCTGACTAAATACTTTTTTCCCCCACTGTAACCCTATATATACAGGATTAGCCCCCACATAGCTCACAATATACAGTGTGAGACCCCACATAGCCCCTTATATATAGTATGAGCCCCTACATAGCCTCCTATATACAGTATGAGCCACCACATAGCCTCCATATACATCATGGACCCCCACATAGCCTCCTATATACAGCATGATCCTCCAATAAACAGTATGAGCCTCTATATAGCCTCCACTACGTGGATGGATCTTGTAGGATGTGAAATCTCATGAAGATGACTCCAATTTATGATGGTTCCTCCAGTTTTTGAGGATTTCTGGAAGCAGAGGACAGTCAGTATACATTTTTTCTAAGCTGGTCTACCATCATACCCTTCTGGAGTAATGCAACTGAACATCATATAAAGAGTAATGAGGCTTACCACATTTTTTTCGAAGCAGTGTTACTTTTTACACACAAAGATGAATGGATGGCCTACAGTAATACACCGATATGATGTATGGAGGCAACAATATAATACCTATAGGTTTCTCATTCTTTATTTCCATTGATTTTCTGCCATATCTTGATGTAAACATCAATGAAATTATAAAGATTCTTCTTATATTTCTGAGCGTTTGTTGGGTCGACGTTGGATGTAACACAACATTAGTATTTATGAAGACGCATGGTACCCGCCTGACATTAATCTCCTAGGGGACAGTGACAAATGCCTAAGCGTTTCCTGCTTGACATATCGGAATGATTTACATGCATGACATCTATCATGTGCGAAAGTGTATGGAAACAGGTCAAAATAAGTAATACAATACTGTCACTATATGGGAAGATACGTAGCCAAGGAGCTCATTACCGAGTCACTTAACAGATGTAACTACTTACATTGGAATCTACATTGAGGAAACAATGGAAGTCCAGCAGGAAAACACATCAATGTTCCACTGTCCGGTGATACATGTATCAGGGTTAGGGAGTTTGTGAGGACCGGATACATTTTCGGTCATTTGTTCAAAGGAACATCAAAACTAACCACCATAATAGGGTTCAAGAATATGGAGCTGAATGGATAGAAAAATTACCCTCCAATCTGTGTGTGTTTGCTTTACAGGAGCTTTTCTTCATGCTACCATCTCTCTTATCAATTATAGCCTGTACAATTTCCATTGACTAAAGCGAACAATGAATACACTATAATAACTGTTCTCAATGTTATCTCACTTCATACCAATTTCACTGTTATTTTTATCCCTCCTTCCTATAGCTTCTAATGACCCAGGAGGAAGAGAGGGGGAATGTGAGGAACTTTTCCTCACATTATCAAACTTCTCAACAATAGTTCTGTTATTGTCATCTCTCACTCCGTACAGCCTTCGATCACCTTGCGGTAGTTGTTGGACTGGCAAGTGGGATACAGAAACTCTTCTTCTTGCTATCAGATCTGATACTATTATCAGGGTATTGGTAGCATCTTTCCTCCTTCCACATTCCTCCTTATACAGCTCTGCAAAATGTTCAGTTTGTCTGATTTTTCCCTTTATAGGTATATTTTTGAGTAAAATGTAAATTGTTCTTTTATTCTATAAACTTCTGACAACATGTCTGTCTCCGAATTTCCAAGCAATAAATTTAGTATTTTTCTTCTGACAAGGAAACTGGTCAAAGTTAAAAACCCCCCAGTGCTTTCAGACCTCAAATAATGCAAAGAAAACAAGTTCTTAATCATTTACAGTAGAAACAACAATACTAATGTTTTAACTCAGGAAGAGTTCAGAAATCAATATTTTGTGGAATAACCATGATTTGTAATCACAGCTTTCATGCGTCTTGGCATGCTTTCCACCAGTCTTTATCACTACTTCTGGTGCAAAAATGTAAGTAGTTCTTTGTTTGATGGCTTATGACTATCCATCATCCTCTTGATTACATTCCAGAGGTTTTCAATGGGGTTCAGGTCTGGAGATTGGGCTGCCCATGACAAGGTTTTGATGTGGTGGTCTCTTAATTTGTGCCAGAGCTTTAGCTTCCAATGACCCTGGAAGGGGATACATGAACTCTTCTTCATGTTATCAGACTTCTTGACAATCACAGACTCTTACTGTCATCTCTCACTCTGTACCACTTTCAATTAGTTCTGGGGTGGGTGTGTACTTTTCTGCCAAGGCAATGAGGATAGAGGAGCCTTTCTTCATGTTATTAAAGGGAATCTGTCACCTCCCGGGATCTATGTGACCTATTACTTTGGGAATACAGGAAATAGAAATGTTACATTCGTCCTACCTGTATGCCTCATCTTAACGGTCTTGCTGCTGAGAAATTTTATACTCGGTCTTTATGTTAATGATTTCTTCCAGGCTCTGGGGTGTGCAGTTCCTGCCTCCTGTCTTCATTGTAATACTTACCCTCTCCCATCAGCATCAGTTACGTTCCCGGAATCCTGCGCCTGTGCCCTGTACTCTCTCAGAAATACAAACCTCATCCTTCCTTCTTTGGGTACTGCATTCAGGGATCTACGCAGGCGCCGGCGAGTCACTGTGACCTCCGGTGTGCGCCCCGATAATATGCTCTCCCCACTTCCTGTCTGCACAGTCATCACTAGGAACCATGTGTACAGGGTGATGACTATGCAGGGAGGAAGTGGGGAGAGCACTGGTGGTCACTGGAGCGGAAGTCACCAGCGCCTGCGCAGAAGATCCCTGAATGCAGTGCCCACAGAAGGGAGGATGTGGTATTTTTTAAGCGAGTGCAGGTGCATAAAGAAAGAATATAACATTTCTCAGCATCAAGACCATTAATATGAGGCACATAGGTAGGACTAGTGCAACACTTCTATTACTTGTATGCCTATATGAATAGGTTATATATCTCCTAAGGGGGATGTGACAGATTCCCTTTAACTGTTATCCATTACAGCCTGGTATTGCTCCCTCTACCTTTCCACGGCATCCAGTGATCCAAGTAGGATATAGAAACTTTTCTTCATGTTATCACACTTCTTACCAATTTTAGCCTTTCTCACATCCCTGTAAAGTTTCCAATGACTCCAGAGGGGATACAGGAACTTTTCATCCTATTATCAGACTTCTTCACAATCTCTCTCCCTCTGCTGGCTTCATTTATGTCAGGGATGGTTGGAGAAATCAGGAACTTGTTTTCATGTTATCATACCTTTTCTTCATGTTATCTAACTTCTTGTCAATAGCAGCCTGTTACTATTATCTCCATCTCTGTACAGCCTTCACTTACCTTAGCAGTGGTTTGAGGATGCTGGTAAAGGAGATGCAGGAACATTTCTTCATGTTACTGTAAGCAGATGGAGTGAATGCAACAGCGGAGACACCAGGCAGGAACAACAATTGACTTTATTCACTCAACAGAATTATACAGGGGAAGAAGGTTATTGTTAAGGGCAAATCACACAGGAACAACTGTTCTGGCACCTTCAACTTTGTGCTTAAGAAAAGCGAGTTGACAGACAGCTAAACTCTTTCCTATCGATGCACTGAGGTAGACGCAGGGGGTCCTTTACAACTTTTATTAATAGGATAGTGTAAAACTATAAGAAAAAATGAAAGCACTCCATACAAGGCACACAACAAATCTAAATACATAGCATTATGTACGGTACAGGACATTCACAGAGTAATTGCACAACATGGCGGTAATATAAACATCTGTAATATCAGAAGACTATATAACACAACATGGTGAGCTCTAACAAGGGGAAAATAACTCACCGACTGTGCTATGTGGAGGTAAACAACCAGATGGCCTGAAAATCAGGGAGAGATAATCAGCAAGTCAGCATCCACGAGGCCAAAATGGCTGCTGATGAAGGGGGTAAGGCTAATGCAGGCTGATGGGAAACTACGGAAGCCTTGATGAGCCTTAAAGATTAAATTGCACTGTAAGCAATGAAACAGAAAGCAAACTGCAATGAAACTTTGTCAATAGATGGTGATGTTGGATAAGTTATCACAATACACCACATTTCAATAATACAAAGCATTGTAAACTGATTATATGCATTTGTATAAAGGCATGACAACAATATTCATGGGATTACTGTCAAAAACAATTATACAGATTGAAATATGTTGTTTAGTACACAATAAAGAATCTCGAGATTAGCTATGGGTCTGCAGTCCAATAATTGGCTAGTTCTGGTTGGGAGAGGACAAAATACCGTATTGTCACAGGGAGACTAGGTGGGCAAGAGCTAATAACCCGGGCCCCTGCAATTTCCCTCAGACTAGGGAAATCCTGACTGACCCTCTACCTAGAGTTTACACTGATGGTGTGCATGTCTAGCCCTCGAACCTCACCCTGTCTCCTGTTTCAACCCTAGGCTGAAACCACCGCGCACCACCCAGTGAAAAGATCATACACCAATACCCACAGTTAGAACAGACAAGGATAACGGAAAATATACACCATGCCGCAGTCACTCAGGAATACACAATAAGTGCACAGGGCAAAATAAATACAAATATAGGAAGGAGTAAATAAGACAAAGGGAAATACACCACCAGCAACGATACTCCAACTACTAGCTCACCACTCCAGACCGAGATAACAACGCACAAGACAGAAGCTATAATCGGCGACGCCCAATGTTCAGGAGAACTATTTAAAGGCAGTGGGCATGGCCTAGCTACCAATCAGAGCACCAGGTAAATTAACCCCGGACCAGCTAGATGAAATCTAGCCAACGCCAATGAGCGCATAGTGGTCAAAAGCGGAATTACCGCTGTCTGTCGAACGACCTGGTCTGAACAGTGTCCGACATGACAGTACCCCGCCTTCTACGAGGGACCCCAGGGCCCTCACGGCTTATAGAACCCGGCTTGTCCGGATGACGGCGGTGAAACAACCTGACCAGCCGGTCCGCATGAACGTCCGAGGCTGGTACCCAGGACCTTTCCTCAGGCCCATAACCACGCCAGTGTACCAAGTACTGTAAAGTGTGGCGCACTACACGAGAGTCAACCATCTTGGAGACTTCGAATTCCAAATTACCATCCACCAAGACTGGAGAAGGCATGGGTGTCGCGTCCACAAGACCCACCGTCTTTTTTAGCAATGATCTGTGGAACACGTTGTGTATCTTATACACCGTAGGAAGCTCCAATTGGTACGCTACAGGGTTAATGACAGCGGCGACCCTAAATAGACCAATAAACCGTGGACCCAATTTAAGGGATGGTATTTTGAGTCTTATGTTTTTTGTGGATAACCACACCCAGTCATCCACACTCAGGTCCGGACCTGGCACACGCCTACTGTCAGCCACACGTTTGAACCTAGCACCCACACTCAACAGGCGCTGTTTAACTCTCCACCAGACTGATGACAATTGTGCTCCTAACTGATCTTCCTCCGGAACGCCAGAAGAGCCCCTCTGACTTAAAGTACAAAATTGAGGATGTAGCCCGTAAACACAAAAAAACGGAGACTCCCCAGACGACTCCTGACGGTGATTATTGATGGCAAATTCAGCCAAAGGAAGGAACGTAGACCACTCCTCCTGGTTATCAGAGACAAAGCAGCGTAAGTACTGTTCCAAATTTTGGTTCATACGCTCGGTCTGACCATTTGACTGAGGATGAAACGCTGAAGAATGAGACAACTTGATCCCCAGCCGTGAGCAAAATGCTTTCCAAAATTTTGCCCAAACTGAGTACCCCTATCAGACACGATGTCAGACGGAACCCCATGAAGTCTGACCACCTCCTGCACAAATACCTGAGCCAGAGTCTTAGCGTTAGGCAACGAAGGCAAAGACACAAAATGCAACATTTTTGAAAACCGATCAACAATCACCAAGATGACCGTGTTCCCAGCTGAGGAGGGCAAGTCAGTGATAAAATCCATGGAGATTTCCGTCCATGGCTTACTAGGTACCTCAAGAGGAAGTAGTGTGCCAACAGGACGGGAGCGGGGCGTCTTAGCCCTAGTGCACGTGGTACAAGCTGACCACGTCCTGTCGGATCTTGGGCCACCAAAACCGACGTGACACCAACTCCAAGGTACCTCTAACCCCTGGGTGGCCAGCCAGGACAGCATCATGATGCTCCGCCAAAACCTTTAAGCGGAGATGAAGTGGTACAAAAGATTTGTTGATGGGAAGCTCAGACGGTACCTCCTCCTGAGCCTCGGCAATCTCAGCCTCAACCTCAGTAGTGAGAGCCGAAACCACAACACCCTTTTGGAGGATGGGTACAGGATCCTCCCGAGGTTCTCCCCCCGGAAAACACCTAGACAGAGCATGCGCCTTAGTGTTTTTAGACCCTGGTCTGTAATTGACAACAAAGTTGAACCGCGTGAAAAACAATGCCCAGCGAGCCTGCCTGGGAGACAGACGCTTGGCTGACTCCAAATACAGCAGATTCTTATGATCGGTAATAACAGTAACCTGATGAACCGACCCCTCCAAGAAGTGTCACCATTCCTCAAAGGCCAACTTGATTGCCAACAACTCCCTGTTGCCGATATCGTAGTTACGTTCGGCGGGCGACAGTTTCTTGGAAAAATAGGCACATGGACGCAAATTACTCAAAGATGAGCCTTGTGATAGTACCGTCCCCACACCAACCTCAGACGCATTTCCTATAGTAGTTAGAAAACCCAAGGAACCGCTGAAGTGCTTTCAGGTTATCAGGCCGTTCCCAATGCAGCACCGCTTGCACCTTAGCGGCGTCCATTTTAAAACCAGAAGCAGACACAATATAACCCAAGAAAGGCAACTCTTGAACAGAAAACACACATTTCTCAAGTTTAGCATACAGCTTATTCTCTCTGAGAAGCTGTAACACCTGCCTGACATGACCTAAATGAGTATCACGGTCGCAAGAATATATGAGAATGTCATCGAGGTACACGATAATGAATTTCCCCAAAACATGCGAGAACACATCATTAATGAAATGTTGGAACACTGCAGGTGCGTTAGTCAACCCAAATGGCATCACCAAATTTTCAAAATGACCCTCAGGGGTATTAAAAGCCGTCTTCCACTTATCACCTTGACGGACTCTTATGAGGTTGCACGCCCCCCTGAGGTCAAGCTTGGTAAACCACTTAGCACCTGCCACCTGGTTGAACAAATCTGGTATCAGTGGCATAGGGTATGGATCACGTACCGTAATCTGGTTCAACTCCCTGAAATCCAAACACGGGCGTAATCCACCATCTTTCTTCTTCACAAAGAAAAACCCTGCTGCCACAGGCGAGGATGAAGGCCTGATGTGTCCTTTGCTCAAGCTTTCAGCAATGTAATCCTTTAACGCTTGTCTCTCCGGACCGGAGATGTTAAATATCCTTGCTTTAGGCAATTTGGCCCCGGGTTTAAACCTGATAGTACAGTCATAGGGACGATGTGGCGGCAACTCTGAACAACCCTTCTCAGAGAACACATCCACAAAATCCAGAAGTGACTCTGGAACGCTTGAAGTTACAGCAGACACACATGTGGCCAGGCAATTCTCCTGGCAGAACTCGCTCCACTGAATTATGTCCTGAGTTTTCCAGTCAATTACCGGGTTGTGCATAGACAACCATGGAAAACCCAAAACCACCTGAGCAGGAAGATTCCTGAGCACCTTACATGTAACCTGCTCGGAATGTAAAACCCCAATGTGGAGTTTCACCTCAGCCACAAATTCAGTAATCTCCCCCTGTGAGAGAGGAGCAGCATTGATGGTGACCACGCGGATAGGATGAGGCAGTTTTTCAATCCTAAAACCTGCTGTGCGCGCAAACTCCTCATCAATGAGATTTGTGGCTGAACCACTATCCACAAAAACAGTAATTGGCAGCTCACTGCCAGCGATAATAACCTTAGCAGGGAGCATGCATTGAGAAACCACCATGGAGGATATACATTAGCTCAGATTGGTCTCCTCCACACCTACTGAGCTTAGAAGTTTTCCGCCGTTGCATTTTTCTTAGACAGCAGAGGACAGATGTTAATAAAATGACCAGTTTTACCGCAGTAAAAACAGGCTCCCTGCTTCCTGAGCTCAGGGGCTCAACGCTTCACATGCGACACCCCTGCGATTTGCATAGGCTCCGTGGGCTCACCTGCAGCAACCTCACGTGAACCTAAACCCTCTGCCATAGGCGATGTCTCATGCTCCCCCTGACGCAAACGGCGATCAATGCAGACAACCAGACTTATAACGGAGTCTAGAGAAGTAGGAGTCTCGTACATCAGAAGGGCTTTTTTAACCCTTCCAGAAACCCCATGAATAAACTGACTCCACAGCGCTGGATCATTCCACTGTGTATCGATTGCCCAGCGACGAAATTCAGAACAGTAATCCTCTGCAACTCGCTCCGCCTGGCGAATACTTCGTATCTTAGATTCAGCTAGAGCCATTCTTTCAGGCTCATCGTAAATATTTCCAAGAAAGGAAAAAAAACTCTCCATAGAGTCAAATGCAGCTGAATCAGATGGCAAAGAAAACGCCCATGCTTGGGGATCCCCGCTTAACAATGACAACACCAGGCCCACACGCTGAGCCTCATTACCCGAGGAGATCGGGCGCATACGAAAATATAGTTTGCAAGCTTCACGAAAAGAAACAAATTTACTGCGTTCCCTAGCAAATTTTTCAGGCAAAGGAAACTTAGGCTCAGCAACTCTACCTGTCACTCCAGCTTGCACATTAGATACTGCTAGTCCTTGTTGCTGCACTGCCCCCCTCAACTCAGTGACCTGTAGGGACAGCGCCTCCAACTGGCGGGTTATGGAAGTCATGGGATCCATGACAAAACAAAAAAAAAAGGAAACCCCTTTTTTTTTGTTTTTTTGTTTTAAAGGCCGATTATAATGTCACGGGGAGACTAGGTGGGCAAGAGCTAATAACCCGGGCCCCTGCAATTTCCCTCAGACTAGGGAAATCCTGACTGACCCTCTACCTAGAGTTTACACTGATGGTGTGCATGTCTAGCCCCTTAACGACCGCCGATATGCCTTTTAACGGCGACCGCTAAGGGTACTTAAACCAAAGCGCCGTTAATTAACGGCGTTGTGGAAAAGTAAATAGCGCCCCCCCAGAGTCCGATTTTCTCCGGGGTCTCGGCTGCCGGGGGTAGCCGAGACCCCAGAGAACATGATTTGGGTTTTTTTTACCGACCTCGCTTTTGCGATCGCCGGTAATTAACCGTTTACCCGCGATCGCAAAAAAAAACAAAACGTGATTTCCCTTTTAATTTCTCTGTCCTCCGCTGTGATCGCACATCAGAGGACAGAGAAAAGGGGTCCCCGATAGCCCCCCGATACTCACCTGTCTCCCCCGGTGCTCCTCGTGGCTCCCGATGGGCACCGCCATCTTTTTCCGGCAAAAAAATGGCGGGCGCATGCGCAGTGCGCCCGCCGGACGGCACCGGGGGGATCTTTGGGGTCTCGGCTGTCGGGGGTAGCCGAGACCCCAAAGAACATGATCGGGGTCGGATATACCGACTCCTGTTTTGCGATCGCCGGTAATTAACTGTTTACCGGCGGTCACAAAAAAAAAAAAAGCGATCGGTAATTCTCTGTCCTCTGATGTTATCGCACATCAGAGGACAGAGAAATAGGGGGATTTGGGGACCCTATTATACTCACTAATGTCCCTGGGTCCTCCTGCTTCTTCTCCTGGCCGCTGGCGTCTTCTTTGGGAAACAAAATGGCGGGTGCATGCGCAGTGCGCCCGCCATCTGTCGCCATCTGTCGCCATCTGCCGGCCGGCAGGAGAAAGCAGTTGGTCTAAAATTAGGGTTAGGGTTAGGGTTGGGGCTAAATTTAGGGTTAGGGTTGGGGCTAAATTTAGGGTTAGGGTTGGGGCTAAATTTAGGGTTAGGGTTGGGGCTAAATTTAGGGTTAGGGTTGGGGCTAAATATAGGGTTAGGGTTGGGGCTAAATTTAGGGTTAGGGGTAGGGTTGGGGCTAAATATAGGGGTAGGGTTGGGGCTAAATTTAGGGTTAGGCTTCTTTCACACTTGCGTCGGTACAGGGCCGTCGCAATGTATCGGCCCGACATACCGACGCACGTTGTGAAAATTGTGCACAACGTGGGCAGTGGATGCAGTTTTTCAACGCATCCGCTGCCCAATCTATGTCCTGGGGAGGAGGGGGCGGAGTTACGGCCACACATGCGCGGTCGGAAATGGCGGACGCGACGTACAAAAAAACGTTACATTGAACGTTTTTTGTGCCGACGGTCTGCCAAAACACAACTGATCCAGTGCACGTCGCAATCCATCGGCAATACAAGTCTATGGGCAAAAAAGGCATCCTGTGGGCACATTTGCAGGATCCGTTTTTTGTCCAAACCGACGGATTGCGACGGATGCCAAACGACGCAAGTGTGAAAGTAGCCTTAGGGCTAGGGTTAGGGTTGGAGCTAAAGTTAGGGCTAGGGTTAGGGTTGGGGCTAAATTTAGGGTTAGGGTTAGGGCTAGGGTTGGGGCTAAAGTTAGGGCTAGGGTTGGGGTTGGAGCTAAAGTTAGGGCTAGGGTTAGGGTTGGGGCTAAAGTCCTTGCCTTGATTCCTGTTTTGCCCTGTTCTCACGCCTGTCCTGGAGGCGGTATATCCAGGCCCGAATTCTTGATCCTGTACCTGTCCTGTACCTGAACATGTCTGAACTGTGTCTGCTGTGATTATGTTCCTGGAATCCCTCTGCATCTGGAGCCTCACACCCAGTGACTTTGAGTCTCTTTTAACCAGTGTTTCTGCTGAGTATCTACTCTGTGCACTGGATACCATGCGGTGCTAGCTCCTGGCAGGCCCAGCAATCCTGCGGATCTAGCACCATCCCACTTGAGTTCCTTCCTAGGTCCAATGCCCGGAGCCTGACGACCGCAGTCTGGAACCTGATGACCGCTGTCTGGAGCTTGATGACTGTGGTGATGCCTGTAGGTTATGTCGGATGCCCGGCACCGAACGATTCCTGTCTGTCTGCCGGTGACCCTGGGTCCAGATGTCCTGATGTCCTGTCTGTACTCTGATGTCATGCCTGCGTCCTGATGACCTCGTGTGTCCTGATGTCCTTCCTGTGTTCGATGTCCTGATGTAACTTATGTCCTGGGCTGCCACGCCAGTGTCCTAGCTAATGACCTGGGCTGCAACGCCAGTGTCCCAGATGTCTATCCGGTATTTCTGATGTCCTGATGCCCTGCCTGTGTCCTGATGTCCTTCCTGATGTCCTGTCTGTACCCTGACGTCTTGCCTGTGTCCTGATAACCTTGTTTTACCCTGATGTCCTGCCTGTGTCCTGATGTCCCACCTATATAGGCCTCAGTGATCCTTTGGTGCCTTGGGTTCCACTAGGTGGTACCCTTCTAGAGGTGTGGAATCGGGAGCCTGGCATAGTCATGTTTGGTTTATGTACTGTGTGACTTTACTTTAGTAAACTTTACTTTCTCTATACCTGAAGTTGTGCGGTGTAATCAAGTCCTACGTGTCTCTTCCTTGTCCTCATGCTCAGCTGCCACAGAACCCCGGTCTCTGCCCTCCCCTAGTTCGGGTAGGCTGGGGTCCCCCTCTGTAGTATAAAGGGTCCGTATTGCGTCCCCGGGGGATGCGCGCCCCGCGCCTTCTGAGGTCGGTCAGCTTGGGGGCGTCTATGGGCTGGGCTGCATCTGTGGCTGCAGCTGGCTGTGACAGTCCAAAGCACCAAAGATCCAACGCTCAGGGCATTGAGCACGTAGTAAATGCAGGGAGATTTAGATTCTGTAGAATTGCAGCTCTGTGCTATAATAAAGTCCGTAGCAACATAGAGCTTGCACTAGGGAGCCAAAGCTTAGTGACTAGCTTTATGTAGATTGTGGAATTTTATACCTAGCAATACTTGCTATAGGGAATGTATGGCAGCTACATGATTAGTCATAAAGTTTGCCATACAGTTTTCTCAGATACAAAAAAATGTATAATGTGTGTGTGTATATAAGTAGTACAATCTGCTGCACAAAAAATACATAAATTGCATAAATATATCAAGATTAGAATTATATACGATATAAAAATAGGAAGTGGGTTGAGCCTTCAGAAATGATAGCCTTGACATGGAGAGACAAGTCTAGCAATCAGTGGGGGGGGGGATGCACAAATGGCTCCTCTTCAGAAAGACACCTGTCACTCCTGCTGCCTAGGAAAGAGATGAGAGAGATGAAAAATACATGAGCGTATGATGTTTTTCATTCCTTCAGATCTGTTTGCAACTCAATCGCATTCACCCATGACCGGCGAGGAGCATTGACTCATCCTAATCTGTCAACTCCCACTCCTCCAGCCTGAGCTCCTGCAGTTTAATCTAACATTTATGTCATTAACAAATTAGATAACATTTGTAGCTATTGCTTTATCACAAGTGTTATTAACATCCTAATGTGTCTGCTGTGAAGAGCTGCATTATTTAACCTCCTCTGATTCAAGGATATTGCTTTATTAATCATTGCCGGCAGGAAAGTCATTGAAACCGGGAAGAATCTGGTTTCAGCACAATGACTACCTTCTGTACAAGTTCTCATTCTTTACCAATGCCATTTCTTATACACTTTTTATTAAAGGGAGTCTGTCAGCTGGTTTTTGTTATATAATCTGAGAGCAGCATGATGTTGGGGCCGAGAGCCTAATTCCAGCGATATAACGCTTACTGGGCTACTTGGTGCTGTTTTGATAGAATTCCGGTTTTCTTTCCTCTAGATGTATCAGTGCTGAGAATGCTAAGCTCTGTATAACCCCACCCACACCACTGATTGGCAGCTTCCTAGGTACACTGTACATTGCTACCAATCAGTGGTGGGGGCGGGGTTATACAGAATAGACTGACTGTCTTCCACATAACACCTAGTCCTCAAGTGATAATCTCCTGCTGAAAAAACACTGATTTTATTGAAACTACGACAAGCAGCTGAGCAAGTGGCACCACCTTGTAATAAGGATCTCAGCCCCTACAGCATGCTGCTTTAAAATGACATAGCAAAAACCTGTTGACAGATTCTCTTTAACAAGATGCAACCACAACACATCTATATACAGCAGATAACACAGGATCCACCATTCACAATAGGTGATGTCACAGCTCACTTCCACCTCCTGTACAATGACTGATAACACCTCTATATACAGCAGATAACACAGGATCCACCACTCACAATAGGTGATGTCACAGCTCACCTCCTCCTCCTGTACAATGACTGATAACACCTCTATATACAGTAGATAACACAGGATCCACCACTCACAATAGGTTATGTCACAGCTCACTTCCACCTCCTGTACAATGACTGATAACACCTCTATATACAGTAGGTAACACAGGATCCACCACTCACAATAGGTTATGTCACAGCTCACTTCCACCTCCTGTACAATGACTGATAACACCTCTATATACAGTAGGTAACACAGGATCCACCATTCACAATAGGTGATGTCACAGCTCACCTCCTCCTCCTGTACAATGACTGATAACACCTCTATATACAGTAGATAACAGGATCCACCATTCACAATAGAAGATGTCAGAGCTCACCTCCTCCTCCCACAATAGGTGATGTCACAGCTCACCTCCTCCTCCTGTAAAATGACTGATAACACCTCTATATACAGTAGATTACACAGGATCCACCATTCACAATAGGTGATGTCACAGCTCACCTCCTCCTCCTGTACAATGACTGATAACACCTCTATATACAGTAGATAACACAGGATCCACCATTCACAATAGGTGATGTCACAGCTCACCTCCTCCTCCTGTACAATGACTGATAACACCTCTATATACAGTAGATAACAGGATCCACCATTCACAATAGAAGATGTCAGAGCTCACCTCCTCCTCCCACAATAGGTGATGTCACAGCTCACCTCCTCCTCCTGTAAAATGACTGATAACACCTCTATATACAGTAGATTACACAGGATCCACCATTCACAATAGGTGATGTCACAGCTCACCTCCTCCTCCTGTACAATGACTGATAACACCTCTATATACAGTAGATAACACAGGATCCACCATTCACAATAGGTGATGTCGCAGCTCACCTCCTCCTCCTCCTGTACAATGACTGATAACACCTCTATATACAGTAGATAACACAAGATCCACCATTCACAATAGGTGATGTCACAGCTCACTTCCACCTCCTGTACAATGACTGATAACACCTCTATATACAGTAGATAACACAGGATCCGCCATTCACAATAGGTGATGTCACAGCTCACCTCCTCCTCCTCCTGTACAATGACTGATAACACCTCTATATACAGTAGATAACACAGGATCCACCATTCACAATAGGTGATGTCACAGCTCACCTCCTCCTCCCACAATAGGTGATGTCACAGCTCACCTCCTCCTCCTGTACAATGACTGATAACACCTCTATATACAGTAGATTACACAGGATCCACCATTCACAATAGGTGATATCACAGCTCACCTCCTCCTCCTGTACAATGACTGATAACACCTCTATATACAGTAGATAACACAGGATCCACCATTCACAATAGGTGATGTCACAGCTCACCTCCTTCTCCTGTACAATGACTGATAACACCTCTATATACAGTAGATAACACAGGATCCACTATTCACAATAGGTGATGTCACAGCTCACCTCCTCCTCCTCCTGTACAATGACTGATAACACCTCTATATACAGTAGATAACACAGGATCCACCATTCACAATAGGTGATGTCACAGCTCGCCTCCTCCTCCTGTACAATGACTGATAACACCTCTATATACAGTAGATAACACAGGATCCACCATTCACTATAGGTGATGTCACAGCTTACCTCCTCTTCCTCCTGTACAATGACTGATAACACCTCTATATGCAGTAGATAACACAGGATCCACCATTCACAATAGGTGATGTCACAGCTCACCTCCTCCTCCTGTACAATGATAACACCTCTATATACAGTAGATAACACAGGATCCACCATTCACAATAGGTGATGTCACAGATCACCTCCTGCTCCTGTACAATGACTGACAACACCTCTATATACAGTAGATAACACAGGTTCGACCATTCACAGTAGATGATGTCACAGCTCACCTCCTCCTGTAAAATGACTGATAACACCTCTATATACAGTAGATAACACAGGATCCACCATTCACAATAGGTGATATCACAGCTCACCTCCTCCTCCTGTACAATGACTGATAGCACCTCTATATACAGTAGATAACACAGGATCCACCATTCACAATAGGTGATGTCACAGCTCACCTCCTCCTCCTGTACAATGACTGATAACACCTCTATATACAGTAGATAACACAGGATCCACCATTTACAATAGGTGATGTCACAGCTCACCTCCTCCTCCTGTACAATGACTGATAACACCTCTATATACAGTAGATAACACAGGATCCACCTTTCACAACAGGTGATGTCACAGCTCACCTCCTCCTTCTGTACAATTACTGCTAACACCTCTATATAGAGTAGAAAGGAATGATCCCCTACTCTTAATAAGTGACGATACAGCTCACCTCCCCTCCTCTTTGCACTCATTAGAGCATGCCCATACTACTCTCCCCTACAAGTCACTGGACATCTCAGTCACAGCTTATTTTCTTTAGCAATGCACAGCCGCTCAAAATTTCTGCTCTAAGGGAAAAATTGTGCAGATTAAATGAGTATTTCCATTATATAATATTATAATCCTGCCATTACACTGGGGTTCAAGCCCCTGGGAACCACATTGAGGTGATCAGGGACAACGCTGTTTCTATGGATCATAGAGAGCCCACCAGCACAATCTCATCAATTAATGGCTCATTTTTGTGACTTGTCAGCATTGACACTAAAAATGTGGAAAAAAAACTTTAAACAGGTGGTTTTTATCTATAATTATATATTTTATTCCTGACCCAGACCTGAAATTCATTATCCATAGAGGAAGATCATGGCCTCTAGTGAGGAGGGAAGGCATTAAACTTCTGGCCATTGGCTGATCGCCATCACATTTCAGTTTTAAGATTTGGGCAGAAAATCCTTTGTGTCCACCATCTCGAAACATTCTGAAACGTAAGTGGTGCAAACAAAGAGAACACAACTCAATTGGTTGTAATATAAAAAAAAGGTAAAAACAAACTGTCCTTGAAATTATTTTTCAAGATGAAAAATGTACCCTTCAAAAGAGAAAAATATTTGTAATACCTTCGACTATAATGCCAAACCCGTACTGAGTCACCACTTAAAATACTTTGCGGAACAGCTGTGAAGCCCACGTATATTCAAATTTTCTCTCTCTATTTTTTTTTACAACTCATCTATTAAAATTATTTTCAACTATAAGTTAAAACCCTTCACTGGAAGGGATATGTTATCATGACTGTATTTTATCATTATTATTGCCAACCTAAAAATGTGCCAATTATTTCACCTATTTTGGTACCACCCATTAAAATCCGTCCATGTTTTCATGTCGCTGACACCATCACAGCTGTTGGTGGGATTTCAGACCCCGGTTGGCATGGGAAAACCATTAAGGGGACTCAATTTATTATTATTGTTATACATTTTTATAGCGCCATTTATTCCATGGCGCTTTACGCATGAGAGGGACAGATATAGACAAGTACAATAAGAATGAGCAAAACAATTCACACACAAGTAGAGGAGGAGAGAGGACCCTGCCCACGAGGGCTCACAGTCTACAGGGGATGGGTGAGAATACACTGGGAGAGGGTAGAGCTGGTCATGCGGCGGTCCACTAGACTGAGGATCACTGCAGGTTGTCGGCTTGTCGGAAGAGGTGGGTCTTCAGGTTCTTTTTGAAGGTTTCCATTGTAGGCCAAAGTCTGATGTGTTGTGGTAGAGAGTTCCAGAGTATGGGGGAAACACGGGAGAAGTCTTGTATGTAGTTGTGGGAAGAAGAGATAAGAGGGGAGTAGAGAAGGAGATCTAGAGAGGATTGAAGGTTGCGTGTGGGTAAGTACTGGGAGACCATGTCACAGGTGTATGGAAGAGACAGGTTGTGGATGGCTTTGTATGTCATAGATAGGGTTTTGAACTGGAGCCTCTGGACAATAGGAAGCCATTTACCAATTTACTGGAAAAAAACTTTTAGTTTTTAGTAAGTATTTGAAGGCTTGGTGGAATGTTGAATTGAATGAGGGAGAAAATTCGAGAGCAGAGGGGAAGAAGAGAAGTCTTGAGTAAGAGGAAGGGATTTGAGAAGAAGAGTCAAAGCTGTAATTAACATATTACCAAAGTACTAGAGGAAAAACAGTTCGAAACAGGTAATAATTAGGCTTTGTAAGTGCAGCGCCCCAGAGTCCTGGTCATTGCAGTGATGTCATTCTTCCACCAGGGGCAGTGATATCACGTATGATGGCAATAAAGGAGATCTTCCTACCAGGTATCACAAACCATACACCACACTTCACACTCCAGACCACCAGTGGGAGCCTTGCTCCTATCTACTAGGGCACTCCTCACAGAAGGGTAAAACTGGTGGGCTGTATAGAAAGTTAGAGAGACGTTGGCTGGGCTTTGCCCAGGCAACACCTGTCAGGCAGACAGGGGGAAAGGAGGAACATCGGAGCTGCAGACAGAGGGTTTCTGTCAGGGGTGGGATCCTGACAGAGGCCTAGCAAGACAGAAAGACATGGAGCTGCGCCTGCCCCACGTGCGGCAGCCTCCTAAGAAAGGACACAAAGAGAATTGTGTTGTAGAGGGTGAGAAACGAAGTCATAGCACAAGGAGATAACACCAGAAGGAGTTCTGCCCTGAAATAGGCTGCCTCCTTCTGAGGCGCGTAGCCGGTGGCCGGAACACCGAGGGAGCAACCGTCTCCAAGGCCTTGCTCCAGAGACCGGCAGGACAGGCAATTACAAGTTGGCCGCCCGACCTTAATACCTAAGAAGACACGGTGGCAACTTGTGGGGGTCGGGGCGTCTCTAGGGTCCCTATAGACAAGCCTCAGGCCGTCAGTCATACGGGTTTTTCCTATCCATACCATCTGGGGGACAGAGAGGAAGAAATAACATCTAGAACATCTACAAGAGTTGTGAGGACCTTACCGAGAAGCTCAGCAGGGAGTTACTACAACACACAGGCGCTAGAAGGAAGGCTACTGATTTCCACCTGGATAAGGGGGCTCTGGATTTGCCTTCAGACCGGCCGGACTCTGCCTACCCTGTGGTCTGTACCCTGGACTGTGGATGCTGAAGTCTTCAGTAAAGGTAAAGAGACTGCAATCTTGTGTCCTCGTTATTCACTGCACCTTACATCACCCAGCATCACCATCTACACTTCTGGGAAGCCCCTTGGATACACTTCACCTGTGGGAAGGTATACCATCTAGCTGCCATCACATCACCCCAGCGGACCCTTAAGCAGCGTCGGTCACCCTGACCGAATACCACAGGTAGTACAAGAGATGTGGTGCACTCCGCATGGAAAAAAAAAGGTGCAGGCTGAACACAAAGTCACAATGTCTATAGAAAAAACAGCCGCACACTCAAGACTTGCAGGTTTTTACGTGAAAGTTGTATTTTTTATTTTTAGTACAGGCATCACCAAATGCTTATTAGTGTTCAGAGAAAATGACGGATACTTTAAGTTACGGTTAACGTTTCGACCAAGGCTGGTCTTTGTCAAAACCACACTTTTAATGGAGGGTAGAAAAGGTACAGAGGCAGTCCGGAGTGGGCGGAGTCTGCAAGGGTCCTGTAGCACTGAGTCCGTCTCCTTGGTGACTGCATCACCAAGGAGACGGACTCAGTGCTACAGGACCCTTGCAGACTCCGCCCACTCCGGACTGCCTCTGTACCTTTTCTACCCTCCATTAAAAGTGTGGTTTTGACAAAGACCAGCCTTGGTCGAAACGTTAACCGTAACTTAAAGTATCCGTCATTTTCTCTGAACACTAATAAGCATTTGGTGATGCCTGTACTAAAAATAAAAAATACAACTTTCACGTAAAAACCTGCAAGTCTTGAGTGTGCGGCTGTTTTTTCTATAGACGAATACCACAGGTGGCGTCACGAACTACCCCTTTAAAGACCTCTCCCAAAACCATAAAAACTCTTTCCTTTATTGGATGTCCCTCAAAGGGCCATGGACCGGGTCGGGCCACCGTGACATCCCCCGAACCGAAGGACCCGGCGCCGAGTACCCCATTGCCCTTACTGTGGGGGCGTTCCATAAGCATCTATAGTGTGATTTATTTGCCTGTGTGGATTGGACAGGCGGTTACCGACATCTAGTAAGAATTTCATCTCAATAGCATCTTTAGAAAAATATTTACTTTAGAAAATTAGTGACATGTTCAATACTTATTTCACCCACTGTACAAAGCATATACAGTGGGTATGGAAAGTATTAATACCCCTTTACATTTTTCACTCTTTGTTTCATTACAGCCATTTGGTAAATTCAAAAAAGTTCATTTTTTACACTCTGCACCCCATCTTGACTAAAAAAACTGAAATGCAGTCATTTTTGTAAATGTATTAAAAAGGAAAAATATCACATGGTCATAAGTATTCAGACCCTTTGCTCAGTATTGAGTAGAAGCACCCCTTTGAGGTAGTACAGCCATGAGTCTTCTTTGGAATGATGCAACAAGTTTTTCACACCTGGATTTGGGGATCCTCTGCCATTCTTCCTTGCAGATCCTCTCTAGTTCTGTCAGGTTGGATGGTGAACTTTGGTGGACAGCCATTTTCAGGTCTCTCCAGATATGCTCAAGTGGGTTTAGGTCAGGGTTCTGGCTGGGCCAGTCAATAATGGTCACAGAGTTGTTCTGAAGCCATTCCTTTGTTATTTTAGCTGTGTGCTTAGGGTCATTGTCTTGTTGGAAGGTGAACGCCAAGTCTCAGATCCAGAGCACTCTGGAAGAGGTTTTCATCCAGGATATCTCTGTACTTGGCCGCATTCATGTTTCCTTCAATGGCAACCAGCCTTCCTGTCCCTGGAGCTGAAAAACACCCCATAGCATGATGCTGCCACCACCATGTTTCCTTGTTGGGATTGTATTGGGCAGGTGATGAGCTGTGCCTGTTTTTCTCCACACATACCGCTTAGAATTATCACCAAAAAGGTCTATCTTCGTTTCATCAGACCAGACAATCTTATTTCTCATAGTCTTTTATAGTTTTTTAGCAAACTCTATGTCTTGCACTGAGGAGGGGCTTCCGTCGAGCCACTCTGCCATAAAGGCCCGACTGGTGGAGGGCTGCAGTGATAGTTGACTTTGTGGAACTTTCTCCCATCTTCCTACTGCATCTCTGGAGCTCAGCCACAGTGACCTAGGCATTCTTCTTTACCTCTCTTACCAAGGCTCTTCTCCCATGATTGCTCAGTTTGGCTGGATGACCAGGTCTAGGAAGACTTCTGGTGGTCCCAAACTTCTTCCATTTAAGGATTATGGCGGTCACTGTGCTCTTAGGACTATAAACATAAGGATGAATGACCTCGGGGAGATCAAAACATCCAACACCGCGGAGACACCATCACGTGTTTCTCAACGCAGTGATCCAGAACACTGCCCCCATCCCTTAAGGGAAATATGCAAATGCATGTAAAAAAAGCCACGGAGACACCATCACGTATTTCTCAACTCAAGCAATGAATAGCCAGGTCTTTCACCGGGAAGGAACAACCACGGGAAGGGCAGCATCCAATAAAGGAAAACCACCTATGCCAAAACATGGTATCCATCCACAGACAGCTGTTTCGGGGTATTTGCCCCTCATCAGTGTGTAGTAGGAAACTGGCTATTAGGAGCAGTGCCTAATAAAAGGACTATAAACATAAGGATGAATGACCTCGGGGAGATCAAAACATCCAACACGGCGGAGACACCATCACGTGTTTCTCAACGCAGTGATCCAGAACACTGCCCCATCCCTTAACCCCTTCCCGACATTTGACGTACTATCCCGACGAGGTGGGGTGGGCCCGTATGACCGCCGACGGGATAGTACGTCATAGCCGATCGGCCGCGCTCACGGGGGGAGCGCGGCCGATCGCGGCCGGGTGTCGGCTGCATATCGCAGCTGACATCCGGCACTATGTGCCAGGAGCGGTCACGGACCGCCCCCGGCACATTAACCCCCGGCACACCGCGATCAAACATGATCGCGATGTGCCGGCGATGCAGGGAAGCATCGCGCAGGGAGGGGGCTCCCTGCGGGCTTCCCTGAGCCCCCCGCAGCAACGCGATGTGATCGCGTTGCTGCGAGGGTCTTACCTCCCTCCCTGCCTGCTCCAGACCCGGATCCAAGATGGCCGCGGATCCGGGTCCTGCAGGGAGGGAGGTGGCTTCACAGAAGCCTGCTCAGAGCAGGCACTGTGAAGCAGCCTGTACTTCTCGCAGATCGGTGATCTGTCAGAGTGCTATGCAAACTGGCAGATCACCGATCTGTATTGTCCCCCCCTGGGGCAAAGTAAAAAAGTAAAAAAAAAAATTTCCAAATGTGTAAAAAAAAATAAAAAAAAATATTCCAAAATAATGAAAAAAAAAAAATATATTATTCCCATAAATACAGTGCCTACAAGTAGTATTCAACCCCCTGCAGATTCAGTAGGTTTAATAAGATGCAAATAAGTTAGAGCCTTCAAACTTCAAACAAGAGCAGGATTTATTAACAGATGCATAAATCTTACAAACCAAAAAGTTTTGTTGCTCAGTTAAATTTTTATAAATTTTAAACATAAAAGTGTGGGTCAATTATTATTCAACCCCTAGATTTAATATTTTGTGGAATAACCTTTGTTTGCAATTACAGCTAATAATCGTCTTTTATAAGACCTGATCAGGCCGGCACAGGTCTCTGGAGTTATCTTGGCCCACTCCTCCATGCAGATCTTCTCCAAGTTATCTAGGTTCTTTGGGTGTCTCATGTGGACTTTAATCTTGAGCTCCTTCCACAAGTTTTCAATTGGGGTAAGGTCAGGAGACTGACTAGGCCACTGCAACACCTTGGTTTTTTGCCTCTTGAACCAGGCCTTGGTTTTCTTGGCTGTGTGCTTTGGGTCATTGTCTTGTTGGAAGATGAAATGACGACCCATCTTAAGATCCTTGATGGAGGAGCGGAGGTTCTTGGCCAAAATCTCCAGGTAGGCCGTGCTATCCATCTTCCCATGGATGCGGACCAGATGGCCAGGCCCCTTGGCTGAGAAACAGCCCCACAGCATGATGCTGCCACCACCATGCTTGACTGTAGGTATGGTATTCTTGGGGTCGTATGCAGTGCCATCCAGTCTCCAAACGTCACGTGTGTGGTTGGCACCAAAGATCTCGATCTTGGTCTCATCAGACCAGAGAACCTTGAACCAGTCAGTCTCAGAGTCCTCCAAGTGATCATGAGCAAACTGTAGACGAGCCTTGACATGACGCTTTGAAAGGAAAGGTACCTTACGGGCTCGTCTGGAACGGAGACCATTGCGGTGGAGTACGTTACTTATGGTATTGACTGAAACCAATGTCCCCACTGCCATGAGATCTTCCCGGAGCTCCTTCCTTGTTGTCCTTGGGTTAGCCTTGACTCTTCGGACAAGCCTGGCCTCGGCACGGGAGGAAACTTTCAAAGGCTGTCCAGGCCATGGAAGGCTAACAGTAGTTCCATAAGCCTTCCACTTCCAGATGATGCTCCCAACAGTGGAGACAGGTAGGCCCAACTCCTTGGAAAGGGTTTTGTACCCCTTGCCAGCCTTGTGACCCTCCACGATCTTGTCTCTGATGGCCTTGGAATGCTCCTTCGTCTTTCCCATGTTGACCATGTATGAGTGCTGTTCACAAGTTTGGGGAGGGTCTTAAATAGTCAGAAAAGGCTGGAAAAAGAGATAATTAATCCAAACATGTGAAGCTCATTGTTCTTTGTGCCTGAACTACTTCTTAATACTTTAGGGGAACCATACAGAATTCTGGTGGGTTGAGGGGTTGAATAATAAATGACCCTCTGAAAAAACTTTTCACAATTTAAAAAAAAAATAAACAAAGAAATAACATTCTTTTTTGCTGCAGTGCATTTCACACTTCCAGGCTGATCTACAGTCCAAATGTCACAATGCCAAGTTAATTCCAAATGTGTAAACCTGCTAAATCTGCAGGGGGTTGAATACTACTTGTAGGCACTGTACATTTCTTTATCTAAATTAAAAAAAAAAAACAATAAAAGTACACATATTTAGTATCGCCACGTCCGTAACGACCCAACCTATAAAACTGCCACACTAGTTAACCCCTTCAGTAAACACCGTAAGAAAAAAAAAAAAAAAACGAGGCAAAAAACAACGCTTTATTATCATACCGCCGAACAAAAAGTGGAATAACACGCGATCAAAAAGACTGATATAAATATCCATGGTACCGCTGAAAACGTCATCTTGTCCCGCAAAAAACAAGCCGCCATACAGCATCATCAGCAAAAAAATAAAAAAGTTATAGTCCTGAGAATAAAGCGATACCAAAATAATTATTTTTTCTATAAAATAGTTTTTATCGTATAAAAGCGCCAAAACATAAAAAAATGATATAAATGAGATATCGCTGTAATTGTACTGACCCGAAGAATAAAACTGCTTTATCAATTTTACCAAACGCGGAACGGTATAAACGCCTCCCCCAAAAGAAATTCATGAATAGCAGGTTTTTGGTCATTCTGCCTCACAAAAATCGGAATAAAAAGCGATCAAAAACGGTCACGTGTCCGAAAATGTTACCAATAAAAACGTCAACTCGTCCCGCAAAAAACAAGACCTCACATGACTCTGTGGAGCAAATGTGGAAAAATTATAGGTCTCAAAATGTGGAGACGCAAAAACTTTTTTGCTATAAAAAGCGTCGCTGGTTTCACACTTGCGTTTTTGTCTGCAGCGTTTTTTGCACAAAAAAACGCATGCGTTTTTTCCCTATATTTAACATTGAAAACGCATGCGGTTTTTTTGTACGCGTTTGGTCGCGTTTTCAAACGCATGCGGTTTTTTTTTGCATGCGTTCATTTTCAGAAATACAACCTGCAGTATTTTCTTGCGTTTTTAAGCACATGCGTTTGTTTGCGTTAAAAACGCATGCATTTTTATCGAAAAAAACAGAAAACACACTGAAAAGCCACCCACCACCATCAAGGTGATAAAGGGATCCAAACCCTAACCCTAACTCTACCCCTAACCTCACCCCTAACCGTTTAATGAACATTTTCTGACAGTCATAGTGCCACGTATTTCAGTGCCACGTATTTCAGTGCCACGTATTTCAGTGCCACGTATTTCAGTGCCACGTATTTCAGTGCCACGTATTTCAGTGCCACGTATTTAAGTGCCACGTATTTCAGTGCCACGTATTTCAGTGCCACGTATTTCAGTGCCACGTATTTAAGTGCCACATATCACATATTTCAGTGCCACTTATTTAAGTGCCACGTATTTCAGTGCCACGTATTTCAGTGCCACGTATCACGTATTTCAGTGCCACGTATTTCAGTGCCACGTATTTCAGTGCCACGTATTTCAGTGCCACGTATTTCAGTGCCACGTATTTCAGTCACGTTTAGGGTTAGGGTTAGGGGTAGGGTTAGGGTTAGGGCTAGGGTTGGAGGTAAAGTTAGGGTTGGGGCTAAAGTTAGGGTTGGGGCTAAAGTTAGGGTTAGGGTTTGGATTACATTTACGTTTGGATTAGGGTTGGGATTAGAATTATGGGTGTGTCAGGGCTAGGGGTGTGGTTAGGGTTACCGTTGGGATTAGGGTTAGGGGTGTGTTTGGGTTAGGGTTTCAGGTAGAATTGGGGGGTTTCCACTGTCCAGGCACATCAGGGGCTCTCCAAGCGCGACATGGCGTCCAATCTCAATTCCAGCCAATTCTGCGTTGAAAAAGTAAAACAGTGCTCCTTCCCTTCCGAGCTCTCCCGTGCGCCCAAAAAGGGGTTTACCCCAACATATGTGTTATCAGCGTACTCGGGACAAATTTAACAACAACTTCTGGGGTCCAAGTTCTCTTGTTATCCTTAGGAAAATAAAAATTTGGGGGGCTAAAAATCATTTTTGTGGGAAAAAAAAGATGTTTTATTTTCACGGCTCTGCATTATAAACTGTAGTGAAACACTTGGGGGTTCAAAGTTCTCACAACACATCTAGATAAGTTCCTTGGGAGGTCTAGTTTCCAATATGGGGTCACTTGTGGGGGGTTTGTACTGTTTGGGTACATCAGGGGCTCTGCAAATGCAACGTGACGCCTGCAGACCAATCCATTTAAGGCTGCATTCCAAATGGCGCTCCTTCCCTTCCGAGCTCTGTCATGCGCCCAAACAGTGGTTCCCCCCGACATATGGGGTATCAGCGTACTCAGGACAAATTGGACAACAACTTTTGGGGTCTAATTTATCCTGTTACCCTTGTGAAAATACAAAACTGGGGGCTAAAAAAATCATTTTTGTGAAAAAAAAAAAAGAATTTTTATTTTCACGGCTTTGCGCTATAAACTTTAGTGAAACACTTGGGGGTTCAAAGTTCTCAAAACACATCTAGATAAGTTCCTTGGGAGGTCTAGTTTCCAATATGGGGTCACTTGTGGGGGGTTTGTACTGTTTGGGTACATCAGGGGCTCTGCAAATGCAACGTGACGGCTGCTGACCAATCCATTTAAGTCTGCATTCCAAATGGCGCTCCTTCCCTTCCGAGCTCTGTCATGCGCCCAAACAGTGGTTCCCCCCCACATATGGGGTATCAGCATACTCAGGACAAATTGGAAAACAAATTTTGGGGTTTAATTTAGTCTGTTATCCTTGTAAAAATACAAAGCTGGGGGCTAAAAAATCATTTTTGAGAAAAAAAAAAAAAAATTATTTTCACGGCTCTGCGTTATAATCTGTAGTGAAACACTTGGGGGTTCAAAGCTCTCAAAACACATCTAGATAAGTTCCTTAGGGGGTCTACTTTCCAAAATGGTGTCACTTGTAGGGAGTTTCAATGTTTAGGCACATCAGGGGCTCTCCAAACGCAACATGGCGTCCCATCTCAATTCCAGTCAATTTTGCATTGAAAAGTCAAATGGCGCTCCTTCCCTTCCAAGCTCTGCCATGCGCCCAAACAATGGTTTACACCCACATATGGGGTATCAGCGTACTCAGGACAAATTGCACAACATTTTTGGGGGTCCAATTTCTTCTCTTACCCTTGGGAAAATAAAAAATTGGGGGCAAAAAGATCATTTTTGTGAAAAAATATGATTTTTTATTTTTACGGCTCTGCATTATAAACTTCTGTGAAGCACTTGGTGGGTCAAAGTGCTCACCACACATCTAGATAAGTTCCTTAGGGGGTCTACTTTCCAAAATGGTGTCACTTGTAGGGAGTTTCAATGTTTAGGCACATCAGGGGCTCTCCAAACGCAACATGGCGTCCCATCTCAATTCCAGTCAATTTTGCATTGAAAAGTCAAATGGCGCTCCTTCCCTTCCAAGCTCTGCCATGCGCCCAAACAATGGTTTACACCCACATATGGGGTATCAGCGTACTCAGGACAAATTGCACAACATTTTTTGGGGTCCAATTTCTTCTCTTACCCTTGGGAAAATAAAAAATTGGGGGCGAAAAATCATTTTTGTGAAAAAATATGATTTTTTATTTTTACGGCTCTGCATTATAAACTTCTGTGAAGCACTTGGTGGGTCAAAGTGCTCACCACACATCTAGATAAGTTCCTTAGGGGGTCTACTTTCCAAAATGGTGTCACTTGTAGGGAGTTTCAATGTTTAGGCACATCAGGGGCTCTCCAAACGCAACATGGCGTCCCATCTCAATTCCAGTCAATTTTGCATTGAAAAGTCAAATGGCGCTCCTTCCCTTCCAAGCTCTGCCATGCGCCCAAACAATGGTTTACACCCACATATGGGGTATCAGCGTACTCAGGACAAATTGCACAACATTTTTTGGGGTCCAATTTCTTCTCTTACCCTTGGGAAAATAAAAAATTGGGGGCGAAAAGATCATTTTTGTGAAAAAATATGATTTTTTATTTTTACGGCTCTGCATTATAAACTTCTGTGAAGCACTTGGTGGGTCAAAGTGCTCACCACACATCTAGATAAGTTCCTTAGGGGGTCTACTTTCCAAAATGGTGTCACTTGTAGGGAGTTTCAATGTTTAGGCACATCAGGGGCTCTCCAAACGCAACATGGCGTCCCATCTCAATTCCAGTCAATTTTGCATTGAAAAGTCAAATGGCGCTCCTTCCCTTCCAAGCTCTGCCATGCGCCCAAACAATGGTTTACACCCACATATGGGGTATCAGCGTACTCAGGACAAATTGCACAACATTTTTTGGGGTCCAATTTCTTCTCTTACCCTTGGGAAAATAAAAAATTGGGGGCGAAAAGATCATTTTTGTGAAAAAATATGATTTTTTATTTTTACGGCTCTGCATTATAAACTTCTGTGAAGCACTTGGTGGGTCAAAGTGCTCACCACACATCTAGATAAGTTCCTTAGGGGGTCTACTTTCCAAAATGGTGTCACTTGTAGGGAGTTTCAATGTTTAGGCACATCAGGGGCTCTCCAAACGCAACATGGCGTCCCATCTCAATTCCAGTCAATTTTGCATTGAAAAGTCAAATGGCGCTCCTTCCCTTCCAAGCTCTGCCATGCGCCTAAACAATGGTTTACACCCACATATGGGGTATCATCGTACTCAGGACAAATTGTACAACAACTTTGGGGGTCCATTTTCTCCTGTTACCCTTGGTAAAATAAAACAAATTGGAGCTGAAATAAATTTTGTGTGAAAAAAAGTTAAATGTTCATTTTTATTTAAACATTCCAAAAATTCCTGTGAAACACCTGAAGGGTTAATAAACTTCTTGAATGTGGTTTTGAGCACCTTGAGGGGTGCAGTTTTTAGAATGGTGTCACACTTGAGTATTTTCTATCATATAGACCCCTCAAAATGACTTCAAATGAGATGTGGTCCCTAAAAAAAAATGGTGTTGTAAAAATGAGAAATTGCTGGTCAACTTTTAACCCTTATAACTCCGTCACAAAAAAAAATTTTGGTTCCAAAATTGTACTGATGTAAAGTAGACATGTGGGAAATGTTACTTATTAAGTATTTTGCATGACATATGTCTGTGATTTAAGGGCACAAAAATTCAAAGTTGGAAAATTGCAAAATTTTCAAAATTTTCGCCAAATTTCCATTTTTTTCACAAATAAACGCAAGTTATATCGAATAAATTTTACCTTTAACATGAAGTACAATATGTCACGAGAAAACAATGTCAGAATCGCCAAGATCCGTCAAAGCGTTCCAGAGTTATAGCCTCATAAAGGGACAGTGGTCAGAATTGTAAAAATTGGCCCGGTCATTAACGTGCAAACCACCCTTGGGGGTGAAGGGGTTAAGGGAAATATGCAAATGCTCCTTCCCGGTGAAAGACCTGGCTATTCATTGCTTGCGTTGAGAAACACGTGATGGTGTCTCAGCGGCTTTTTTACATGCATTTGCATATTTCCCTTAAGGGATTGCCCAGATGGCCAGTCCGGTCTTGCCAGCAGATGACATGGCTGTTAGGGCTGGAGGAACACACCGAGTATATTTAGATATAATTATTGGTGCGTTTGCAGCCCGGGGTCCACCATGCAGGAGACGAACCTGCTGCTAGCAAATGGCGGCACAATATGGTGGTATAAGCGAACTCTGTTACTTCTCAGAGTCGCACAGAAGGGAAAACACTGTGCCCTGTTAGCATCACAGGGGAACACAGCTGCCTAACAGAGCAAAAGCAATCAGTGGTCAGGGAGTAGCAAGCACACAAACACCTCCTCTCCGGTGGAGCCGGAATTCTAATGGCTTTAAGCCAGCCCTGAATTCACCATACAAAACTCCTCACTGGAGGTGCCGGTATTCTAGTGGCTTATTTCAGCCGGACCCTGACCACAAGCAGACAAGGCCACTGAATAGCAAAAGCTCATGACATAAGCTGATCCTAGTGCATGGACCTGCAGCCATGCAAACCTTTTATAGCTGCAGCAACTTCAGGACCTTCCTAGAGGACCAATGAGAGCTGCCACAGTACCTGAGCAACTTCAGGACCTTTCTATAGGACCAATGGGAGCTGCTGCAGTACCTGAGCATGTGACCCCTGACCTCCAATGAGAGGTCTTACCGTGGGCATGCTCAGAAGGGGAAAAGAGGGACTTAGTCCCAGAGACGTCTGCTCGCCGCTGACTGGCTACAATGGCTGAGCCTGGAAAGGCAGCAGTAACCATCCGCACAGTATCAGGCTGAGCCAGATGCTGAGACCGACGTCTCCGCTGAGCAGGCTCCACTGCGGCAGGAGAAGAATGGGAGACCGCAGCAGAGATGGTTCAAGACTCCCTCTGTGCAGAGGTGGGAACTCGACCCCTAACAATGGCTCCCCAAACCATCGCTGATTGTGGAAACTTCACACTACACCTCCAGCAGCTTGGATTGTGGCCTCTCCACTCTTCCTCCAGACTCTGGGACCTTGATTTCCAAATGAAATGCAAAATTTACTTTATCTGAAAACAACACCTCGGAACACTGAGCAACAGTTCAGTTCTTTTTCTCGTTGGCCCAGGTAAGACGCTTCCAGCATTGTCTATTGGTCATGAGTGGCTTGACACAAGGAATGCCACACTTGTAGCCCATGTACTGGATACGTCTGTGTGTGGTGGCTCTTGAAGCAATGACTCCAGCAGCAGTCCACTCCTTGTGAATCTCCCCCAAATCTTTGTACGGCTTTTTCTTAACAATTTTTTCAAGGCTGCAGTTATCCCGGTTGCTTGTGCACTTTTTCTACCATACTTTTTCCTTCCACTCAACTTCATTAATATGCTTGGATTCATTCATTAATATGCACTCTGTGAAGAGCCGTCTTCTTTAGCAATGACCTTTTGGTTCTTACCCTCCGTGTGGAGTGACGCCTTCTGGACATCTGTCAAGTCAGCAGTCTTCCCCATGATTGTGGAGCCCACTGAAACAGACTAAGGGACCTTTTTAAAAGCTTAGGAAGCCTTTGCAGGTGTTATTTGTTAATTATTCTAATTTATTGAGATAATGACTTTTGAGTTTTCATTGGCTGTAAGCCATAATCATCAACATTAACTTAAGTAAACACCTGTAATAGATCACTCTGTTTGTAAAGACACTATATAATATATGAGTTTCACTTTTTGTATTGAAGAACTGAAATAAATTAACTTTTTGATGATATTCTAATTTTGTGAGAAGGACCTGTAGGTCCACCAGGGTCTTCTCTGTTATCTGGATTGTATCAAGCCATGGAGTTGCTGGTCTTCCTCTTCACCTTGTTCCTTCTATTCTTTTGACCATGATGTCCTTCTCCTGAGATTGCTATCCATTTATCAAATGGTCTATCACTACCCTATAAGGTAACATCAATGGTGCTGTTCAAAACTACAACTCGTCCAGCAAGAAACTGTAATTAATAAAAAAAAGTTACGGCTCTTGGATGAAGGGGGAGCTAAAAATTGAAAGCACAAAAAAGGAAAAATGGCCAGTCATGAAGGGGTTAAGAGAAGTTTTCCGCCTCTGAAAGTAAACAGGAAACTTATTTTTTCCGGACAAATTGGGACGTAAAATATATCAGAACGTTAGACTTATTTATAAAATCCACATTACCCTTTTGCGATAACTTTACAGTCAGACGGATAACACAATGCGCAGTGATAAATGCCAGAATTGTATTGCATCTGTATATAACCACCAATTATATTATCGCAGAATATAATGGAACCAGCTCATTGGTAACCAAGGCAACAAGCGTACGCTCGCCCATGCTGAAGTCAAATATAAGCAAAAACAACACACACATGACAATGAAAACGGTATGTGACAAGCAAATCCATTAACAATACTTCACTGTACATTGTTCTAGAAGCGACAGAAAAAAAAGAGGAATCCAAAGCACAGATGTCAGTGCTACAAAGCCTGAAATCCATACACCCTCGTCCGATCTGTGCCATAAATGTACGCTGCATGTCGGGAAGGAGTTAAAAGCCCTTTTACCCGAGCCTATGCAAACAGTACGAGGATGAACGAACATTAAAAGGGTTGTCTACTTTCAAGAAAGTGTCCCCCAAATTCTCTAAAATACCTAAAAAAACAACCAATGCAGGTACTCACCCTTCCCGGGTGTAGCACCGGCTCCCCTGCCGCTGTTCTGGTCTTGGTGTTTTGGCTGCAAGAATATGACGTCACATCGACAGCACGCATCACCACTGTAGCCAATCACTGAGCTGAAGATAACATGAGCTGCTGAGCTCAGTGATTGAATGTAGGGGTAATGCGCACTGTCGACATGACGTCAAGATGCCAAGAAGCGAACAGCAGCAGGTAGCCGGCGCTGGACCCAAGGACGGTGAGTATCTGCTCTATTTGTTATTTAGCAGGACATTCTCCATGGCACCTCCAGACTCTGTCACATGTGCTCAGTGTGAACCTGCTCTCATCTGTGGAAAGCACAGGGCGTCAATATCGAATCTTGTACATTGGGAGCCCTCGTGGGTGGGGTCTTCTCTCCTGTACCTGTCATGACTTTTATTGTTTAAGATTACTGTAATTGTTTTTTTTTTAAGTATACCCCTTCTTTTCACATGTAAAGCACCAAGGAATAAATGGCGCTATACTAATAAATAATAATCTGCCAATCGAAGTGTTCTCTGACAAATGCCAATCGCCTTGTACGGTGTTGCACTGTAAGCACAACACACACTTTTGGATGTCGGGCCCTCATACCACCTTCATGGAGTCTGTTTCTGACAGTTTTAGCAGACACATGGATGTTAGTGGCCTGCTGGAGGTCATTTTGCAGGGCTCTGGCACTGCTCCTCTTGTTCCTCCTTGCAAAAAAGGAGGAGGTAGTGGTCCTGCTCCTGGGCTGTTGCCCTCCTATGGCCCTCGTTACGTCTCCTGGTATACTGGCCTGTCTCCTGGTATCTGCTCCCTGCTCTGGACACTGTGCTGACAGACACAGCAAACCTTCTTGACACAGCTCGCATTGAGGTGTCATATTGAATGAGATGAGCAACTATTGTGGGTTGTAAACAACACCTCATGCTACTGTACTGTACCTCTAGGTATGAGCGGTGTGATGGTGTGATATGCTATGTGGGTATCATTTTTGTGTATATTTATATTTTCTGATTATCATGGTGTTCTCTTGTAGGATGAGTTGTTATTTGCCATCTGATATTCTCCCCACAGTTCTGTATTGTTATCTCTCCACAGTGTCAGTAAATAATGTTGTTTGCTAATATGCTAATGACATGTTGACCTAGCTTGCTGAAACAATGAGCCCCTGCGACCCAACCCCCTAACCTGTGAATGAGGAGAGGGACTTGTAAATATCAGGGAGGTGAGACACAGATCCTGTGTGGACCCATGATGTGAAGAGCATATCAGAGAGAAAGAAGAGTATATGGACTACGCTATCCTCTGCTGGATTGTTGGACTTTTATCCTGTTACTGAACTGCATTCGTGTTCTGGACTATTGTATCCTCAGTGTGGTGGATCGTATATGGACCTTTCGTGTTTTTGCCAAAATAAAGGTTCCGGAATTGTTCACTATTCTCTTGCTCTGCTGATTGTGTGATACCAGAGAGGGAACCTGTGGCAAGCGGAAAGACAAATATATACTTATATATTTTATATATATGCTGTAAGGAGGCTAATGGCCGCGTAGTCAATGGGAGGTACGTGTCACAGAGATAATAATAATTTTAATAATAATTTTTATTTATATAGCGCCAACATATTCCGCAGCAGTATACAATTAAGCGGGGACATGTACAGACAATAAATTCAATACAAGTTAAGACAATTTAAACAGTGACATTAGGAGTGAGGTCCCTGCTCGCAAGCTTACAATCTACAAGGAAATGGGGGGACACAATAAGTGAAAAGTGTTTGTTATTTCAGGTCTGGCAATTATAGTAAATAGGATTTTTCATATAAAGCTGCATGATCCGGTCATCAGCCCATGTGTTTAAGTTCAATAGTCAAGTATCAAGTGCAGTTATCATGTGCATGGAGGGTGTGGAGACAGATGAATAGTAGGGTGCAGATTCAGAGTAATATTTGGAAGGAAGGAACAGGGCAAAGTTAGTTTCCTGAGTAGTTGATGTGGTAGGCTTGTTTGAAGAGATGGGTTTTTAAAGCGCACTTGAATAGGTCGGGGCTAGATATCAGTCTGATCGTCTGGGGAAGTGCATTCCAGAGAGCTGGTGCAGCACGAGAAAAGTCTTGGAGACAGAGGTGCGAGGTTTGGATTACAGGGGATGTTAGTCTTAGGTTATTTGTAGAAGGGAGGGCACATGTAGGGTAATAGACAGAGATGAGAGAGGAGATATAAGACGGTGCAGAACTGTGGAGGGCTTTGTGGGTGAGAGAGATGAGTTTATACTGGACCCTGTAACGAATGGGTAGCCAGTGTAATGACTGGCACAAGATGGAGGCATCGGTGAAGCAGCTGGACAGAAATATGACCCTGGCTGCCGCATTCAAGATGGATTGGAGAGGAGAAAGTTAGGTAAGAGGGAGACTGATCAGAAGAGAGTTGCAGTAGTCCAGACGAGAATGAATAAGAGCGACAGTAAGAGTCTTAGCAGTTTCAAAGGTGAGAAAAGGTCGGATTCTGGAGATGTTTTTAAGATGCAGGTGACAAGAGCGAGTGAGTAATCGGATATAGGGAGTAAAGTAAAGATTGGAGTCGAATATGACCCCAAGACAGCGGGCATGTTGCTTGGGAGTTATGGTTGAACCCTCCAGGGTAATTTCGATGTTGGGTAGAGTGAGGTTAGTAGAAGGGAGAAACACAAGAAGTTCAGTTTTGGCGAGATTTAGTTTCAGATAGAGGGAGGACATGATGTTAGAGACAGCAGACAGACAATCCTTGGTATTTTGTATTAGGGTAGGGGTGATGTCAGGGGAAGAAGTGTATAATTGGGTGTTGTCAGCATAGAGATGATACTGGAACCCAAATTTGCTGATTGTTTGTCCAATAGGGGCTGTGTATAGAGAGAAGAGGAGGGGGCCTAGGACTGAGCCCTGCGGAACCCCGATAGTAAGGGGACGAGGAGAGGAAGAGGAGCCGGCAAAGGATACAGTGAAGGAGCGGTCAGAGAGGTAGGAGGAGAACCAGGAGAGGGCTGTGTCCTTGAGGCCTACAGAGTGGAGCGTAGTGAGGAGGAGCTGGTGATCCACAGTGTCAAATGCGGCAGAGAGATCCAGGAGAATCAACAGGGAGCAATGACTTTTGGATTTAGCTGTTAATAGATCATTAGAGACTTTAGTGAGGGCAGTTTCAGTGGAGTTTAAAGAGTGAAAACCAGATTGTAAGGGGTCGAGTAGACAGTTATCCGAGAGATAGCGGATTAGACAGGAGTGGACCAAGCATTCCAGGAGTTTACAGATGAAGGAAGGGTTAGAGACAGGCCTGTAGTTAGCAGTACAGTTCTGGTCCAGGGATGGCTTTTTAAGTAAAGGGTTTATGATGGCATGTTTAAATGAGGAGGAAAAGATACCTGAAGAAACAGAGATGTTAAATATTTTAGTCAGGTGAGTGGTGACCACTGGTGAAAGACTGCAGGAGATGTGAAGGAATGGGGTCACTGTTGCAGGTTGTAGGCCGAGCAGATGCGAGGAGCTTGGAAACTTCTTCTTCTGAAACAGGCTCAAAGATGTCTAGTGAGCTTGAGGTGCAGCAAGGAAGGGGTTCCAGGCACTGAGGAGATTGGGCTGAGATATTCTGATGGATATCGTTGATTTTTTCTAGGAAATAAGAGGCCAGATCCTCACCGCTGAGGTTGGTGATGGGGGCCTGTACTTTAGGTGGCTGCTCTCTGTGATGTAACCCGGAGAATTTTCTCTAGTGCACGAAAGTATTAGGAGGTTCTTTGGTGCACCTGGGACTGGGTTGCGGGTAGCTATCAAGAGATGCTCGGGTCTGGCTACCCACATACCTCACCTCTGGGTGTGGTTAACAGCCTATATAATGGAGGCTGTCGTTTGGCACATGGTTTTGTGTGTTGGGATGGAGAAGCCCTCCTGTGTGTTTGGCTCCAGACCGAGCCGGAGTACTGGATACTACCCCAGCCTGTGTGCCCACACGCCTGGCGGAGCAGAGCCCTGCTTTGGACATTTGTATTTTCTTTGCCTGCTCTAAATGCTGTTTGTTTTCTGTTTTTTGCTTCTGGGGTTTATGAAGGAAAAAAAACACATGAACGTTTAAAGGAACGAGCCTCCTGTTTTCATCCCGTAGCACCCAAGTGAGTAAAATCCCTACAATACACACAGTGGGCTGCAGAAGTATTCACCCCCTTGGGTTTTTACCTACTTTCTTACATTACAATCTGTGTTTAAATATCTTTGTAATCCGATTTGTGTGTTATTCATTAGTACTAAATAACCTAAATTGGTAAAGTGAAGTGAGAAAAATATAGGGATAAATATAGGCATACATTTGATTTATGGGATCAAATAAATAAAAATTGGCTTGTGCATATGTGTTCACCCTTTTTTATATGAAGCCCTTAAACAATTCTGGTGCAAGCATTGACCTTCATAAGTCACATGCTTAGTGAAAGGAAGTCCATCTGTGCGCAATCTAAGTGGTCTGACAGTTTAATGTCTTCACTTACACACAAAAATTGTAAGGCTCATTTTTGAGTTTGTCAAAAGACATGTGGAAGACCCCTCAAATGTATAGAGAAAGGGACTGTGGTCAGCTGACACCAAAATGTAACTTATTGGTCACCAAAGTAAATGCTATGTCTGGCGCCAACCCAACACAGCTCATCGCCCCAAGAATACCATCCCCACAGTGCAACATGGTGATGGCAACATCATGCTGTGGGGATGTTTTTCAGTAGCAGGGATAGGGAAAATGGTCAGAGTTGAGGGGAAGATGGATGGTGCGAAATCCAGGGATACTCTTGAGCAAAACCTATTTTAGTCTGTCAGTGATTTGATACTGGGATGGAGTTTCACCTTCCAACAAGACAATAACCCAAAGCATACTGCTAAAGCAACACTCGAGTGGTTTCAGGGGAAACATGTAAATGTTTTGGCATAACCTAACAAGATGTGTAAAGCTCATAGAGACTTTTCCAAAGCGACTTGCAGATGTAATTGCCGCAAAAGGAGGCTATTCAAAGTACTGACTTTAACCCCTTTAACTCCCTCTCTGAGCCAACATCTTTTCCGGCACATGTCAGCTGTTTTGAACAGCTGACATGTGCCTCTAACAGCCGTGGGTGAAATCTCAATCTACCCGCGGCTGTTAACTAGTTAAATGCCGCTGTCAATCTCTGACAGCGGCATTTAAAGCGCGCTTCTGGAAATCCCGCCCATAGGTGACCCCGTCATGTGATCGCGAGTCACTGATGAGTTGGCATGACAACCCACCCGATCTATCAATATAAAAAAGAATTAACCCGATTACTAAACAGCGTAATGAGAAAAAAAGTCAAAATGCCAGAATTACTTTTTTTTGGTTTCCGTAACATTGCATTAAAATGCAATAACGGGCGATCAAAAGATCGTATCTGCACTAAAATGATATTGTTAAACACATCAGCTCGGCACGCAAAAAATAAGCCCTCACCCAACACGAGTTCACGAAAAATAGAGATGCCACAGGTATCAGAAAATGGTGCAATTTTTTTTTTAAAACTAACTTTGGAATATTTTTTAGCCACTTAAAAAAAGCCTGTATATGTTTGGTGTCTATGAACTCGTAATGACCTGGAGAATCATTATGGCAGGTGAGTTTTAGCATTTAGTGAACATGGGAAAAAAAAAAACAACTGTGGGATTGCACTGTTTTTGCAATTTCACCGCAAGTTTGCCAGTTAATGATATGTTAAAACCAATGACGTTTTTCAAAAGTACAACTCGTCCCGCAAAAAACAAGCCCTGACATGGCCATTTTGACCAAAAAATAAAAAAGTTATCGCTCTGGGAAGAAGGGGAGCAAAAAATGAAAATGCAAAAATAAAAGTATCTCTGGTTGTTAAGGGGTTAAGGGGGTGAATAATTATGCACACTGAAGATTTCAATTATTATGTTATATTTGTTGTTTGCTCCACAATACAAAGATAACCAAATGATGCAAACTCTCAAAAGAACAGTTAAATTCATGGATGTGATATACATATATAAATGTATACACAGTTGGTATGAAAAGAATTCAGACCCCTTTAAATTTTCCACTCTTTGTTTCATTGCAACCATTTGGTGAATTCAAAAAAGTTCATTTTTTCTGATTACTGTACACTCTGCACCCTATCTTGACTGAAAAGAAACAGAAATGTAGTAATTTTTGCAAATTTTATTAAAAAAGAAAAACTGAAGTATCATATGGTCATAAGTATTCAGACTCTTTGCTTAGACACTCATATTTAAGTCACATGCTGTCCATGTCCTTGTGATCCTCCTTGAGATGGTTCTACCCTTTTATTGGAGTCCAGCTGTGTGTAATTAAACTGATAGGACTTGATTTGGAAAGGCGCACACCTGTCTATATAAGACCTCACAGCTCACAGTGCATGTCAGACCAAATGAGAATCATGAGGTCAAAGGAACTGGCAAAGGAGCTCAGAGACAGAATTGTGGCAAGGCACAGATCTGTCCGAGGTTACAACAGAATTTCTGCTTTTTTTCTTCTCAGACTATGAGAAATAAGATTCTCTTTTCTGATGAGACGAATATAGACCTTTTTGGTGATAATTCTAAGCAGTATATGTGGAGAAAACCAGGCACTGCTCATCACCTGCCCAATACAATCCCAACAGTGAAACATGGTGGTGGCAGCATCATGCTATGGGGCTGTTTTTCAGAGAAGGGACTGGACGACTGGTTGTCATTGAAGGAAACATGAATGCAGCCAAGTACAGAGATATCCTGGATGAAAACCTCTTCCAGAGTGCTCTGGACCTCAGACTTGGCCGAAGGTTCACCTTCCAACAAAACAATGACCCTAAGCACACAGCTAAAGTAACAAAGGAGTGGCTTCAGAACAACTCTGTGACCATTCTTAACTGGCCCAACCAGAGCCCTAACCTAAACCCAATTGAGCATCTCTGGAGAGACCTGAAAATGGCTGTCCACCAACGTTCACCATCCAACCTGAGGGAACTGGAGAGGATCTGCAAGGAAGAATGGCAGAGGATCCCCAAATCCAGGTGTGATAAACTTGTTGCATCATTCCCAAGAAGACTCATGGCTGTACCAGCTCAAAAGGGGCTTCTACTCAATACTAGTGTTGAGCATTCCGATACTGCAAATATCGGGTATCGGCCGATATTCGCTGTATCGGAATTCCGATACTGAGTTCCGATATTTTTGTGATATCGGAAATCGGAATCGGAAGTTCCTATAAGTTCCCAGGCGTGTGCGGTGCGTATGGTTCCCAGGGTCTGGAGGAGAGGAGACTCTCCTTCAGGCCCTGGGATCCATATTCATGTAAAAAATGAAGAATAAAAAATATGGATATACTCACCGTCGGACGGCCCCTGGACCTCAGCGGTGTAACTGGCAGCCTCCGTTCCTAAGAATGCAGAGTGTAGGACCTGCGATGATGTCGCGGCTTGTGATTGGTCGCGTGAGCGGTCACATGAGTGGTTACGTGACCAATCACAAGCCGCGACGTCATCGAAGGTCCTTCACTCTGCATTCTTAGGAACGGAGGCAGACCCTTGCAGCGGTGACAGCCAGGGCCCGTCCGAGGGTGAGTATATCCATATTTTTTATTTTTATTCTTTATTTTTTACATGAATATGGATCCCAGGGCCTGAAGGAGAGTTTCCTCTCCTTCAGACCCTGGGAACCATCCAGGATCACTTCTGATATTTGTGTCCCATTGACTTGTATTGGTATCGGGTATCGGTATCGGCGATATCCGATATTTTTTGGATATCGGCCGATCCAATCCGATACCGATACTTTCAAATATCGGAAGGTATCGCTCAACACTACTCAATACTGAGCAAAGGGGCTGAAGACTTATGACTATGGGATATTTCAGTTTTTTTTTTTTAATACATTTTCAAAAATTTCTACATTTCTGGGTTTTTTTTCCAATCAAGATAAGGTGCAGAGTGTACATTAATGAGAAAAAAATGAACTTTTTTTAATTTAACAAATGGCTGCAATGAAACAGAGTGAAAAATTTAAAGGGGTCTGAATACTTTCCATATCCACTGTACAATGCATTGCAGTGCAATATGCCCGCAATCATACTAATAAAAGTTAAAGTCCCACAGAGGGACTAAGTAAAAAAGTTATTTAAAATAATTGAAAAAAAATTAAAAAAAGATTATATCAATAAATAAGTATATTTATGCAAAACCTAAAACACAAAAAGTATGCATATTTACAGTAGTATCGGTGAGTCGGGAACAATAAAACTGTCTCAGTGGTTAAACCCTTCAGCGGACACCATAAAAAAAAAGTGTCAAAAAACCTGATGCTTTGTAATCCTACTGCCGAACAAAAAGTGGAATAAAAGTCAATCAAAAAGTCAAATTGAAATAAAAATGGTACTACTGAAAAAACCATCTTGCCCGGCAAAAAACAAGCCGACATACAGCTCCATCAGTGGCAAAATAAAAAAACTAACGCTCTCAGAATAAAGTGATGCAAAAATAATTATTTTTTTCTATAAAATAGTTTTTATTCTGTAAAAGCGGCAAAACATAAAAAAACTATAAAAAGGAGTATCACTGTAATCGTACTGACCTGAAGATCAATTTTACGACATGGTGAACATCAATAAAAAAATACAATTCCTGAATCGCTGATTTTTGTTAGTTTTGCCTCCCAAAAATCGAAATAGAAAACAAACAAAAAAAGTCATGTGTCTGAAAATGGTACCAATAAAAATTCCATTTCATCTCTCAAAAACAAGCCCTAACTTGCCTCTGTCAGACAAAATATAGAAATATTTTAGCTCTCAAAATATGGCAAAACAGTAGTTTTCCACTAAATACGCATACCCAGGAGAAATTACACAACCAATTGTACAGTCCATGTTCTCCTGTTATCCTTTTGAAAATGCAAAATTTGGAGCTAAAATGATATTTTTGTGGGAAAAAGTAAAATTTTCATTTTTTCCTTTGCACATTGCGTTAATTCTGGTGGAGTCCCTAAAGGGGCCCTCAAGGGCTAATGAGCTTCAAGAATGTGATTTTAAAAATTTTCAGGGGTGTAGTTTTTAACCCCTTCATGTCCAAGGGGTATACTCGTCTTTTTGTTTTCGTTTTTCGCTCCCCTCCTTCCCAGAGTCATAACTTTTTTATTTTTCCGTCAATATGGCCATGTGAGGGCTTATTTTTTGCAGGACGAGTTGTGCTTTTGAACTACATAATTGGTTTTAGCATGTCGTGTACTAGAAAACGGGAAAAAATTCCAAGTGCGGTGAAATAGCAAAAAAAGAGCAATCCCACACTTGTTTTTTGTTTGGCTTTTTTGCTAGGTTCACTAAATGCTAAAAGTGACCTGCCATTTTGATTCTCCAGGTCATTACGAGTTCATAGACACCAAATATGTCTAGGTTGTTTTTAATCTAAGTGGTGAAAAAAAATTCCAAACTTTGCTAAAAAAAAAAAATTGCGCCATTTCCGATACCCGTAGCAACTCCATTTTTCGTGATCTGGGGTCGGGTGAGGGCTTATTTTTTGCGTGCCGAGCTGACTTTTTAATGATACTATTTTGGTGCAGATACGTTCTTTTGATAGCCCGTTATTGTGTTTTAATGCAATGTCGCAGCAACCAAAAAAACGTAATTCTGGTGCAGCGCCCCAGAGTCCTGGTTGTTGCAGTACTGTCGCTCCGCCGCTAAGGGGAGTGATGTTACGTCTGATGGCACTAAAGGAGTTCACCTGACCAGGTATCACAGACACACATTACACTTCACACTCCGGCCACCAGGGGGAGTGGTTCTATCTAGTAGGCCGCTCCTCACACTCTGGTAATGATATGGAAATTTTTGGGTTGGATAAATTTATCCCTGTGTGTGCTGTGGCCGCTCCCAATAAGAGTATTAAAAAGAGTATTTTGAGTGCTCAAGGAATGAGACTGCACACCATGTTGTGTCAATAACATTCCATCAATACTGATACTTTATTGTACATACATAGTTTTTATGATAACATATAGAAAGGAGTGGTTAGGGGTTGTTAGGGGTGGTTAGTTAATTACCATATTGTCTAGCTCCTCTGTCATTGGTTATCTAAACATATATGGAATATTGTGATTAATGCTCATATGACTGCTGACCAAGCAACTAGAATTGAGCTCTCTGCATGTAGGACAGAGTTGAGACATCTGATCAGCATTTAATACATCTGACACTGTTGGTCTGCCGTTTCTGCAAGATTCAGCTATATTCTAGGCATTATTTCAGGACATCTGGCCCCAAGTTCCGCTTTTGAGATAGAAAACCCCATACAATCTGTCTGGCCTATATCAGTTCATGTCAGCCATTTTAAACCATTGATTATAATGTATATATTAGCTGTGAGCATGAGTATATATGATTATAGAGGAGTATACATGCAAGTGAGATCTACATAATATATATATTTCTATCACAAGCCCCCCTTAGATATCACTTGCCCTAATCCTAGCCTCCTGTCCCAAAGCGCTGCAACTCTTTTGTGCTGTCGGTGAACTGACACAAGCCTAACGCCTGTGCCCCACTCCGTACAAACTTTTCGCAAATGGGCGGTCAGGAGATCTGTCCCTAATGGGGGTTCGTTGCAATCAGTCTCTTAGTCAATAGCAGGTGTAGTGAGCGATGTGTAGTCTTTATCAGGTAGGTCATCTATTCTGTCAGGCAGGGCTTCCACAACATCATTCTGGCTTGGGTGTCATCTTCTGGTAGGGGAGCTTTCTTGCAATGCGATGAGTGGATCCAAGTGGGTCTTCCCTCCAGTTTCACAGAGTTTGGTGTCATCAGCAGCACTTGAACAGGACCATCAAATCTGGGATCGAGTGGTGTTCTCCTTACAAACTTTTTTCACCAACTCCCAGTCTCCTGGCTTCTAGGAGTGCGTACCGGACACTGAATCTGGATCTGGCAATGAAGAAAAAAACTCGAGAATGGATGTTAGCAAGTTTCTTGGTGAGTTAAATTTACATAAGCAGACAAAGTATCATATTGCATAATCAGCTGCTGAGGGAAAGGATACCCCTATCCTGGGACTAGACCCAAACAAAATTTCATATGGTAACAGCTTTTCTGGGCCTCTGGGAGTGTGCCTAACACTGAGTAGTGTGATTGGGAGTGTGTAGGCCTAAGTCTGACCCTACTGCTGACCAGATCTCTCGTGTGAGGTTTGCTGTGAATGCGGGTCCCCTGGTCACTCTCAATCACTTCTGTGACCCCATAGCTGCATATCTCGTCTCTGAGAGTAGCTTCTTTGCAGTAGTCTTTGCTGACTGGTTCCTCACTGGGAAAGCTTCTGGCCATCCTGAGAACACGTCCACGACCACAAGGGCATATTCGAATCCTCCACTTGGCGGGATTTGGATGTGGTCTATCTGGATCCTCTGGAATGGGTACAGTGGTCTGGCAAGACGATGTGTGGGAACTCTCTCCATTCTTCCAGGGTTGCATTTGCCGCAGGTCAGGCAGCTGCTAGTGAACTTGGCTGTTAGGGTGGGGATCCCTGGAGCGAGCCAGTAAGCACCAATTGGATCATTCATCTGTGTCTTTAATCTGTGTGTGGGCCCATGTGCCCATTGGACCACCATAGGGTACATGCTTCGGGGTAAACAGGGTTTGTAGTCCATTGAGTATACCCTTCCTTCTTCATGTGTTGCTCCCTTCCGCATCCAGCATTCCTTCTTGTCCTTTGGGGCTTGCTCTTGCAGCTTTTTGAGCAGATCCCAGGATGTCAACTTGTCAGGTTTCCTGTCTTCAGCCGTCCTGCAGTAGCCGTCCGGCTCTACGACCTCTTCCACTTTTCCATATTGTCTTCCCTTGACTGCTTCTTTGGCTGCCATATCCACCATGTTGTTGCCTCGTGCCTCTACTGTGTTTAGTTTTCCATGGGCTTTGACTTTTAGTACTGCCACCACTTTTGGAAGTTGAAGTGCGTTCAGCAGGTCCTTAATGGCTTCATGATGCTTCACGGTTGTTCCGCTTGCTGTGATGAAGTCCCTTGCAGCCCAGATGGGTCCGAAGTCGTGTGCTATGCCATGCGAGTACCTTGAATCGGTATACATTTCCTCAGTCTTGTCTTCTGCCATCTGGTAGGCCTTCATCAGCGCTATCAGTTCTGCTTCCTGGGCTGACAGACTGGGCGGCAGACTTCTGGACCACATGATCTCTTGATTGCTGGTTGCTGCACATCCCGTGTGGAATCTTCCTTCATCATCTGCAAATCTGGAACCATCCACATAGAGGATCAACTCTGGGTTGGTCGGTGGCTCTTCTGCCACCTTGGGTAGTCCTTCTGTTTCCTGTTGCATGATGCTGAAGCAATCATGGTCACCCGTCCAGAGCAAATTCAGATCCCTGCAGAAGATATCATGCAGATTTTGATCAGACTTTTTATCTGAGGGTCCATATCTGTATCCCCCCTTGGGAGTGGCAGTAGAGTGGACGGGTTGAGGACTGTGCATCTGGAGATGGTGACATTGTCGGGCAGGAGTAGAGAGCACTGGAGGCGAAGATGCCTGGCGGTGAAGAGATATTTTAGCTGGGTTTGTTTGAGGATTGCTGAGATGTCATGCAGAGCCAGGATTTCCAATGGTTTTTCCACTGATGTTAGTAGTCCTGTCCTGGGAGGAAGAGGCTCCCCTTGCAACTGGATCCAGGCGAGCTGAAAAGTAGTCCAAAAGTCTCTGCTTTCCCCCCTGAAGCTGCGTCAGGACTCCAGTAGCAAGGCCTTCTTTTCTCATCAAGTAGAGACGGAATGGCTTCTCGTAGTCAGATAGGCCTAGTGCTGACGCTGAGACTACAGAGCCTTTTAACTTCTTGAATGAGCTGAAGGCTGCATCTTGTCAGGAGGAATGGGGTCATGCTGATGTATTCACAGAGGCTGCATTAGGACTGAGGCATCAGGGATCCAGGCTCTGCAATACGAAACTAGACCAAGGAAGGCCTGTAGCACCTTTGGAGTTGTTGGAGGAACCATCTTCTCCACTGTGGTCTTCCGGTCATCTGTCAGGTGTTTCGCCTGGTGAGCAATACAGTGCCTCTGGAACGTAACTTGCTTCAGACACCACTGGACTTTGTTCTTTGAGATCTTGCAGTGCTGCTCCGCCAGGTAGAGTAGGAGATACAAGGAATGGGCTTTACACGTGTCAAAGTCAATTGCACGAAGGAGTAGATTTTCCACGTATTGTAGCAGGGTTACTTCTGCATGTTCTGCGACCCAGTTGGTGAGAACTGTGGACATTGCTTTGGTGAACTGTGAAGGGCTGTTCTGGGCCCACTGTAGCATCACTGTCCATGTGTGGTGTCCCCCCTGGTGCATTAAGGCAAACAGGAACTGGTCTTCCAGATGAAGGGGAACACTGGAGAAAGCATTAGCCAGGTCGGTCACTATGAAAACTTTTGCTGTGGCAGGCACATTCGCGAGCAGCATGTGTGCGGATCCGGCACAATTGGAGTTTCAAACACCGTGATGTCATTCACAGCTCTCAGGTCATATAATATTCTGAACTTTGCTGGCTCTCCTTTTACAGTCTTTTTCTTGACGGGGAAAAGTGGGGTATTGCAAGGCGATGTGCAAGGAACAATGATTCCTATTTCCAGGTAGACCTTCAGTTGGTAAGAGGCAGCTTGACTCTAGGTCTGGCCTGGGCCTTACGAGGGTACGGGGTATCTGTCTTGAGTGACACCCGTACTGGGGCAACTTGAGGTTTTCTCACGTCCTGGGGTCCCTTAGACCAGACTTTCTGGTTCTACGTCCAGTACCTCCTTGAGTAGGCCTCATCGGTTGCTTAATGTTCTTGTAGGGCCGCCAGCATGACTCTTCTTGGGTCAGGGATGAAGAAAGTGTCACTGTCCCATCTTCGTGGAACAATGTGGTTGCCTTCAGCTTCTGCAGTAGGTTCGCTCCCAGCAGGTTGAGTGGAAGGTCTTTGACACCACAAACTGGGGCAGGATAGAGTGTCCTGGCTGAGTGCACACGCTCAGTGACTTTGTAAGCTGAGAATGTCTGACTTGACCATCAATGCCCATGCGAGACACAGAGGATTCTGATAGGCAGGTGGGATCAGCGAGTTCCACAGGTGTCATCACACTTCTGGCTGCATCACGTTGGATCTGAAAACGCCATCCACTTTAAGGGTAACTTGAGGTATTGGTCTTGCAAATGAAGTTTTACGTGTCAGGAACGTAGTGTCTTGCGGACCTGGCTTGCTTGCCTCTGTCCTATGGACGGGGTACTTCACTGCTTTCTGCACTTCTTCCTTGACCTGTTTCTCTGGACCAACTCTTGGATTGCATGGCTCCAGTCTCTTCGGGGGCGTGGGTGCTTTGCACTGGTTCTGGTAATGGCCAAACTTGCCACAGATGTAACATTTGACACTTCTTCTGTCTTTGTAGGGTGGTTGCGCTTCCAGGTCAGTGGTCATCATGAGAGGGGCTGTCTTCTGCACCTCTGGTTGGGACTCAATCCCTTTGGCTACTGTGGACAACAGTATGATGGGTACTGTAGCGGCAGCGGGGTCCGGCCTGCTGATTGAAGCTGCGGTGGTAAGATGGGGCCTGCAGGTGCATTTGTGGTGAGGCCCGGGGGTGCCATGAGACCGGCGGCTGCATCCAACCCAAGGTCTTGGGGCATTACAGGGGCTGTGGCTGCATCTGCCATCACTTCTTTCCCCTGGTCTGACATAGCTTCTCCCCTTTGCTAACCTTACTGAGGTCGGTGTCTCCTCTCTGGAGTCTGCAGCGGTTCTTCCGGTATGTCGCTCGGCACTTTGTAGTGTCTTCACCTCTGGCTCCCCTTCTGGCGTTCTCAGCAGCACGGCACCCGTTTCCTTCTTCGCGCTCTTTGTGGTGCTATAATGGCGGCAGTTTTGGTGACAATCGGCAATAAACAGTCTCCTAGGCGCACATAAAACATTTTTCTGGGTCAATCCATTGGCATTGACCTGTTCTCAGGCCTAGCCACTATCAGTGGTTTCCTAATTGGCTGTCTCAGTCCATGCACAAAGGCCTGTGCCAACATTTGCCTGTGTATCTGGTCATGAATGGTGAAGCCCAAGTCTTGGAATACTTGCATTACTCTGCCATGAAACTTCTTTACAGACTCTGTCTTATCTTGACTCTTGGTTTTGGCTTGTCCTGCCAATCTGCCTTTGGCCCACTCTCTGAGCTGTTATATTAGCTGTGGCCCTGACTCCCAAGTGTGTACATCTAATTCTGCTGGAAGTTTGAATTGTTCATGATTGGCCAGAATGCATCACCTGCTTCTATTTCCATTCATGGCCCAGAGATCATTCCAGGTGGCTGCATATGTTCGCTGGTTCTGCTACATTCTTCTGTAAAATGGCATGGGATGCATCCCTGGGTCTGGAAGATTGTCATCTGACTTGAAGTGCAGTGCACATAGTGTAATGGTGGTGCCTGTGGGTTTCTTTTCTAGTACTGGACAGCATGTATGATGTTCCCTCTTCATCAGAGGAATAGTTGTGATAGCATGTACTGGGGTCATACACTGACTGATTTTGGACTTAGAAGTTGCTTTTTTTTTTTTTTTCATGTGAGGATGTCTCCCCCCTTGCTGAAGCTATGATGGATTAGGCTTATAGTTCTATGTTGGTGTGAATGTAGGCAGCTCTGACCGGTGCTGAAGTTGTACATTATCAATACATGGTGATATCATTCCTCCCCCCCCTCTGCACCCAGGGCTGAGCTGTCTGCTGCCTGATGTGTCTGAGGGCTGCCCACTGCATTGTGTGTAGTGGGATTTTCACCTTCTTACCCTGATATCACAACTGGCAATGGCTTGAGTGTGCCAGGGGCATAGAAAGGGAAACCTTGTGCTGTAAGCACCACATTGTTTGAATTGGGCGTTGGCCCAGCCGGCAACGAAGAGGAAGAAAGAGGAAGAAGGAGGAGGGGTTGATTGAAGAAGGAGGAAAGAGGTGTGGAGAAAAAGAATGAGGAGATAGAGAGAGAGAGATAGAAAGGTGTGGTAAAGAGAAACGGGGAGAATCAGGGTGTGCAGAAGGAGGTGGAGACAGGAGGAGGGATGGGTGTGGAGAAGGAAAAGAAGGAGGAGATAGGTGTAGTGGGGGAGTGGAGAAGGAGGAGAGAGAGAGAGTGAGGAGAAGAGGGAGGAGAAGATGGAAGGTGTGGAGGAGAGAGATAAGGAGGAGAATAGAGGAGTGGAGAGAGAGAAAAGTGTGGAGAAAGAGGAGAGCGGGAGCAAAGAATGAGGAGATAAAGAGTGACAGAAAAAGGAGGATAGAGGAGAACAACAAGAATAATAGAGAGGAGCAATGATGCCTTCTCCCTGTAGGGAGGGACGGGGTGCACCACATACTGTGCAAAAATAACTACCTATACCATGGATTCTGCTAAAAGCAGACTGCGCAGATCCAATATCTCTGTCTTATACACACAAAAAAAACACTTCCTGGTTTGCTCACATAACTTTCTGTACCACCTAAACGATGTAAGCTCTGCTGCTACTTCATACCATGTATTAGCATTCAGCAATTTAACGTCAGCTAACTTCCCTTATTTTCTTTTCTACGTCATGCCACTCCGCAGCTTGAAATCTGCCATTCTTATGAATTTCACGTACTTTATACCTTCCAAAATTCTTCACATACTTAACACCTTCGTATTCTGCCACTATCTGGGGGGCTGTTTTCTCATCAGGAAATAAAAAGACTTTCCTGTTGCTTGGCCACTTTATACCCCATGGCAAAAGGAAAAATTGAAAAACACACAAAAATGAAAAAAAAAAAGAAAACAGTACTAAAAAAAACTTCTAAAAATGAGTATATAAAACTCCAAAAAAAAGAACCAAAATGATCAAAAACTCAAAATTTTGATAAAAAGAAAAAACTTTGGAAAACTTTAATAAAAAAAACTATATGAAAAAAAAAAAACAATAAAAAAACTATATATATTTTTTTCTTCTCTGCGCTTAACACAGTCAGAGACACACACTTCCCCTTTTCTTATGCTATTGCAATCAATGTCACTAAAATCACGTATCTGAAAACACGTATGTCGCATAAAAAATGATAGATACAATTTAATTTCACTTCTTCACAAATAGCTACACATAGCTAGTATTGTAGAAACAGCCAGAAAAAAAACAGATGTGACAGTGTGATTTACAATGCATATATCTGCTACAGCAGCTGGAAAAAAGGAAGTTCAAGAGAGAAGAAAAAAAAACAAACCAAAACTTTCTTTTACTATTTCATGCTTTTAAAGCAGCAATACTTGACAGACAGAAACAGATAGACAATCCAGGAGATGCCCTTTTAAATTCTGTGACACGTGCAGGTTGCGCTGGGAATAGACTACTGCCAATCGCACTGGGCACACCTGTGCCCGAGCCGCCTGAGTGAGAAGCACAACAAGCGGGAAATCTACCACCCCGGTCCGGTCGTCCTAACTGGATCGCCGGCACTACGGGAATCTGCAGTAGCCCTCTAAGTTATCACTACCCATGCCTGGAACATGGGACAACCTGCCCCAGGACTACCTGTCCTTCCTATGCACGGGAATCCTGCAATAACTTATCGAGCGATTTGACCTCCTGCGGTCTGTTACCCAGCCACCACAAAGCAGTCACTGTTCCTTCCTTCTCCCGGATTTTACACAAACACAGAACACATACACGGCACACAGCAGACACCTCCCAGGGTTTGGATTCAGGCTTCGGACTTTTTACACTACCTGGGAATTGGTGACCACACCTGACCGGCAAGAGGCATAGACCCGGACTGGGCACAGGGGACTTTCAGGTAAGATGATAACATTTTCTTACGTTACTTATGGAGCTGCGCAGTCTCCGTCCCGTGAACCAAGGCCATGGCCAACACCTCCGTCTCTCCGGTCAGCAGTGGGTCCCCGTGTGCGTTTCATCCCTTTGCCCCACATTGGGCGCCATTTGATATTTAAATTTTTGGGTTGGATAAATTTATCCTTGTGTGTGCTGTGGCCGCTCCCAATAAGAGTATTAAAAAGAGTATTTTGAGCGCTCAAGGAATGAGACTGCACACCATGTTGTGTCAATAACATTCCATCAATACTGATACTTTATTGTACATACATAGTTTTTATGATAGCATATAGAAAGGAGTGGTTAGGGGTTGTTAGGGGTGGTTAGTTAATTACCATATTGTCTAGCTTTTCTGTCATTGGTTATCTAAACATATATGGAATATTGTGATTAATGCTCATATGACTGCTGACCAAGCAACTAGAATTGAGCTCTCTGCATGTAGGACAGAGTTGAGACATCTGATCAGCACTTAATACATCTGACACTGTTGGTCTGCCGTTTCAGCAAGATTCAGCTATATTCTAGGCATTATTTCAGGACATCTGGCCCCAAGTTCCGCTTTTGAGATGGAAAACCCCATACAATCTGTCTGGCCTATATCAGTTCATGTCAGCCATTTTAAACCATTGATTATAATGTATATATTAGCTGTGAGCATATGAGTATATATGATTATAGAGGAGTATACATGCAAGTGAGATCTGCATGATATATATATTTCTATCACAGTAAAACTGGGGGTTGGATAGGAAGTTAGGGAGAAAGTAGCTGGGAAGAGCTAGAGAGAGGACCTGTCAGGGGTGGGATCCTGGCAGAGTCCTAGAAAGGGACAGATCGTTACGGAGTTGTGCCTGTGCCTTACAGCGGCAGACTCCTAAGAAAGGACAAGAAGCGAAGTTTATTGCGGAGAAATGAGGAACGGAAATACAGCAAAAAGGAGATAATACCAGAAGGAGTCTTGCCCCAAGATCAGCAACATCCTTCTGAGGCGCGTAGCCAGTGGCCGGAACGCCGAGAAAGTAAGAGACTCCACGCATTACTTTAAACTACGGCCGGGCAGTTAACCATAGGTTGGCTGTCTCACCAGGGGGCGAAACGGGGGTGATTTAAACTTTTATATTTTTTTTATTTTTTCATATTTTTTAAAACATTTTTTTTTAACTTTTGCCATGCTTCAATAGCCTCCATGGGAGGCTAAAAGCTGGCACAACTCGATCACCTCTGCTACATAGAAGCGATCATCAGATCGCTGTTATGTAGAATTGTTGCATTGCTATGAGCGCCGACCACAGGGTGACACTTATAGCAATCCGGCATCAACAACCATAGAGGTCTCAAGGAGACCTCAGGTTGTAATGCTGACGCATAGCCGACCCCCGATCATGTGACGGGGGTTGGCGATGCGCTCATTTCCGGCCTAATGGCTGTAAGCGCTAGTTAAATGCTGCTGTCAGCATTTGACAGCGGCTTTTAACTAGTTAATAGTGGCGGGTGAATCGCGATTCCACCCGCCGCTATTGCGGGCACATGTCAGCTGTTCAAAACCGCTGGAGCCCGCATCAAAGCAGGGGATCTGACCTCGGACGTACTGTCCTGTCCGAGTTCAGAAAAGGGTTAAAATAGCATCCCTTTTGGGTATTTTCTGTCACATAGGCCCCTCAACGTCACTTCAAATGTGATGCATTGCCCCCAAAAATTGGTTTTGTAAATTTTGTTGGAAAAATGGTCAACTTTTAACCATTCTAACGTCGTAACAAAAAAAAATTATAGTTAAAAAATCATGCTGATGTGAAGTTGACATGTGAGAAATGTTATTTATTCACTATTTTGTGTCGTATATCTATCTGGTATAAGGGCATCAAAATTCAAAGTTGTAAAATTGCAAAATTTTCACATCATTTCATATTTTCATAAATAAACGCAAATCGTATTGGCCAAAATTTACAATGTCTCAGGGGGAAAAAAAAAATCTCAGAATTACTGGGACACTGGTCAGAATTGAAAAAATTTGGCCCGATCATGAAGGTGAAAACAGGCTGGGGGGTAAAGGGGTTAACTAAAAATGTTTTGGAATCTGTAAGCCTGCCCTCTTTCTGTCATTTTACAATTAGAGATATAACCTAAAAAGTGACCCCCCGTTTCATACTGTGGCCCCCTTATGTGTCCCAGGAAACTTTTAGTTTCAAGATCTATTTTTACAGTGACAATGAAGAGATCTGAAAACGGGAACGGAATTGTCACTGCAGAATGTGACATTTGGCGAGAAACCATCTGCAAGTTAGTTTGAGCCAAGCACGCCCACTACCCGAGCTGTACCAGGACACGTAACACATGTGCATCCAGATCGTTTCATACAAACTTGTTTCGTTGTGACAAGCCTGAATTGTGAGCTGGGTTCTGTATTTTCACCGAAAAAAAAAAAGAAAAAGCTAGACTATGTACCGTGTCCAAAAATAACACGGCTGTTTTTCCTAACTAGAACAATTATTAGAAATCAGTTCTCTTTAATGCTCCAACCAATAAAGTAAAAAATCAAGCAATAAATATAGATATAAAAATCACTACGAGCATCCATCAGTTACTGCAGATTGTACTTTCCTTGCTTTTGTAAACCCTTTGCGTGCACTAAATGGACATAAGACACGATTTTCATCACTGTTTCGTCAGTGTCCACTTTGACTATCCGTGTGGTACCGACTATGCTAGTAAAAAAATATAATAAACCAATACATCTCCATGACTAAATAGTATAAAGGGACACACTCGGATGACCCATGGGTTGCATCAGATTGCTGTTTTATCATGGTCCCATTGACTTTCATTGACAAGTTTGATCAGTGACTCTGATAAAAAAAAATAGCAAGTTTCCGGTCAGCAAAAACACATGGACATGTGAACTGGACCATAATGGGTACGTAATCTATCTGTGAAAATCAGAGATAAAAAACATGTACATGAAACACGAACATTTCAATCATTGAATTTAGGGTTTTCATGTAGTCCCATCAGCTACGGTGTAAGACATCTGGTCCTTGTCACCGGTATAACATCCGTCCCCAATGCAAACAGTCTGTAACAACTGGCCCCTTTCTCCCGCCCCCTCCCCCCCTCGGTGTATAACATCATGATGACTGTTATTTATGGTAAACACAGGTACAGGCACATCTTCACAATGAGGGACAGGCCTTCTTGCAGATTCCATGTTACTCCCATTTTCGTTTCTTATGCTTATTGAATCCTTGCACTTGCACTGCACAGAAATAACAGTCATCATGATGATTTTTTGGCTCTCTCCACACCATTGGAACACCAAATTTGAAGCTTTTTCTTTGTCCTTTGCTCCATTTTCGTAATAATTCGATACATGCTTTGCACACTATGTGTGGTGCCCAAAACTTGTCTTGGTCCCCAAGCATAACCCCAAAATAGGCAAAATACACTTTTTTTACGAAGTCTGTTATGTTTCTTCTATGTTTTGGCAGTGTGTATTCACCACAAATGTAACAGAATGAGTCTGGATCGTTAAGACAACTTATTCTTGATGAGTTCATGCTTTTCACTGGAAAACAGACAACAACATAAAGTTAGTGCAAAAATCAAGCTATGAACAAACTTTTAGAACACTAATTAACACAAAACTATATTGAGAACTGCTCAGTTCAAGTACTAATCCAAAGAAATTAATGAGATGATGCGTCGCATTTACCAACAAGTGCTATAAATAAGATACCAAAAATGTCAAAAACTTGAGCCAATCTGGCAAAACTGATAGCATATTCAGAATCAGCACCCCAAAAATACCCCAAATTCATTAAAATATTTTGGACACCAGAAAAAAAAATTTTTTTTGTTGACCTGTGTAATAGATTCCAGACCCTCCAACGTGGACCACATGACAGCTACGGTGATGTGGTGGATGGACTCAGAACCAACTTCGAGCAGTGGGTCCAGGGACTATCGGTTACGAACTTCAAGGTGTTGAATAACCTGAGGTGCAACAGTTAGTGATTGACCAGGAACTAGAGGAGTCAGCCAAGTCCATACAGATTTTGGTAACTATGAGGCCAACCAGTCGTGACCTGGAAAGAGAGTTGCCCCATTTTGAAGTACCTGGCCTTCATCTAACTCCCGCCAGTACTTCACCTGGAGCCTAACTGTACATATTAGCACTACCTGTCCAGATATGCAGAAGAAAAACCCCGCTTCCCAGGACCTTTGGCCAGGAAGGCAGGAATTGAGCAGGTTAATCTTTGCGAAGGACGTATGAATCAAGCCGCATGCAAGGTTATCCTGGAAAAACAGTTGATTCCTTCTGCTCAGGCAATGTTCCCCAACTCTGAGGACTGGTTTTTCCAGCAGGACAATGCACCATGCCACACAGCTAGGTCAATCAAGCTGTGAATGAAGGATCACCACATCAAATCCATGTCATGACGAGCCCAATCTCCATGCCTGAACCCCATTGAGAACCTCTGCAATGTAATCAAGAGGAAGATGGATAGTCACAAGCCATCAAACAAAGAACTGCTTAAATTTTTGTACCAGGAGTGGCATAAGGTCACCCAGAAGCAGTGTGAAAGACTGGTGGAAAGCATGCCAAGACGCATGAAAGCTGGGATTAAAAATCATGGTTATTCCACAAAATATTGATTTCTGAACTCTTCCTCAGTTAAAACATTACTATTGTTGTTTCTAAATGATTATGTACTTGTTTTTTTTTTTTTTTGTATTATTTGAGGTATGCAAGCAATGCATTTTTTTTGTTATTTTAACCACCTCTTTTTCAGAAAATAAATACAAAATTTATTGCTTGGAACTTTGGAGACATGTTGTCGATAGTTTATAGAAGAAAAGAACAGTTTACATTTTACTTAAAAATATACCTATAAAGAGAAAAATCAGACAAACTGAAAATTTTGCAGTGGTCTCTTAATTTTTGCCAGAGCTGTATTTGTATTCTATGAGTTGGAATCGGACATGTACTGTATATACTATACGCTCACTGTGAGTTCCCCAATAACTGGCCTAGTAGTGAATGAAGAAGCGGCCTCATCCATCACTCGTCAAATCAATTGTGCAATTGTCTTGAGGATTGGAGGCTGCAGAATGTTGTTTCCTGACAAATTAATACTAGCCGGGAGATCTGCGCGATTACCCGGTATCCTTGACAAATTGTTGGGATCTGCGTAGTCACTCTTGGCTGCTGTCCTTGACAGCGTGGGTCTGAGATTTGAGATTTCTACTGATCAGCACAATGAAGAGACGGCAGCTCTTATATGTTGCAATGTCACCTTTTCTGTTTACATACAGTATGCACAAGTGCTTCGTAAATGGAAAAGCAGCTCATTCATTTTCACAGTATACGAATTGTAGGGACTCTGTGTGACTGTACAGGCACCATTATAGTTTTATTCATAGTTTTGAGGTTGTGAGAAGATACAAGTCCACTGAGATCAAACTATGCTGTAAGCCTCCTAACATATGTAAAGAGAAAAGTGAAGATTTGGCTCCCACTGACCAAACTTTGAAGGCCTAATCTAAAGAGAAATCATTAGTGTCCATGTGTAAGGTGCGCAGAACGATAGTCATGGTCGAGGGGCTATGTACCCACACCCTGGCACCAACAAATAAAGTGTCCCTGTCCATCAATGTTACGCTGTGTGCAGTGCGGTGTACTCACTTTCAGGCCAGAGGACTGTGCTGCATCCACGTTCTCTGGTCTAGAATCAGACGCACACAAATCAGGGGACTCTTTTCTTATCAAACAGTCCAACGTCACTTAACAGTCCAAGTTCAATTGATGTTACAGCACAGTATGTTTCCATATTCTCTGTTTGTTCAGTCTGAGCTTTGGGTCATCAGTAAATTTAATCAGTGTACACTCAATTCCTTCATCTAAATCATTGATAAAGATGTTGAACAATACAGGGCCCAGGACAGAGCCCTGTGGTACCCCACTTGAGACATGCTTCCAACTGGATGTGCAGCCATTTACGACCACTCTTTGGGCCCGATCATTAAGCCAGTTATGAATCCATCTAACAGTTGCCTTGTCCATTCCATACTTTTCATTTTTTCAATAAAGATTGTGTGAGATACTTTGTCAAATGCTTTGCTGAAGTCAAGATATACTATATCTACAGCATTTCCCTGATGCACCCAGTCAGTGATTCTGTCATTGAAGGAAATTAAGTTAGTCTGGCATGACCTATTGGCTACAAACCCATGCTGACTCTGTTTAATCACTTAATTCTTATCCAGGTACTTACATATTGTTTAATAATTTGTTCAAAGATCTTTCCTGGTATAGAAGTCAGATTCACCAGCCTATAGTTCCCTGGGTCCACCTTCTTCCCCTTTTTGAAAATAGGAACAACATTTGCTCTTCTCCAGTCTTCTGGGACTTCTGTTATGGACTGGTAATTTAGGAGCGACATGCGACTAGCTCTGGGCAGGTGGTAACTATACAGACCGCAGTCCCTGATCTTAACACAACACTAGCAGTAGCCGTGGAATGTTCCTGTCACTCCCTGGACATCTCATCACAGCCGGAGAACTAGCTACCCCTAAAGGTAGAAACAGGAAAGCTATCTTGCCTCAGAGAAAATCCCCAAAGGATAGGACAGCCCCCCACAAATATTGGCTGTGAGAGGAGAAGGAAATGACATACGTAGTATGAAACAAGATTTAGCAAAGGAGGCCAATTCTAGCTAGATAGACAGTAAGGAAAGAAACACTGTGCGGTCAGTAATAAAAACTAGAAAAAGTCCACCGCAGAGATATGCAAAAATCTCCACACCTGACTAAAGGTGTGGAGGGCAAAATCTGCAGCCCAGAGCTTCCAGCTTAGCTAAATAGATACATACTGATAAGCTGGACAAATGAACAAAACATAAATGTGCTGAACAATAAGTCCACAACAAGTGGACTGCAAAAGGACAAGCAAGGACTTAACTTTGCTGAACGGGTCAGAGTGTCAGGGAAATCCTAGAGCCGTGCCTCCAGGCAAGAACAATTGGCAACTGGCATTGATTGAGGGATAAAGCCAGACTAAAATAGCCGAGCAGAAAGAAGATCAGTGGAAGCAGCTGCTGATACTAAATCCAAGAAGCAGCTATACCACTCAAAACCACAGGAGGGAGCCCAAGAGCAGAATTCACAAAAGTGCTACTTACAACCACCGGAGGGAGCCCAAGAGCGGAATTCACAACAGTACCCCCCCCTTGAGGAGGGGTCACCGAACCCTCACCAGAGCCCCCAGGCCGATCAGGACGAGCCAAGAGAAAAGCACGAACCAAATCGGCGGCATGGACATCGGAGGCAACCACCCAAGAATTATCCTCCTGGCCATAACCCTTCCACTTGACAAGATACTGAAGCCTCCGCCTCGAAAAACGAGAATCCAAAATTTTTTCAACCACATATTCCAATTCCCCCTCAACCAACACCGGGGCAGGAGGATCAACAGAGGGAACCACAGGTACCACATATCTCCGCAACAACGATCTATGGAAAACATTGTGGATGGCAAAAGAAAAAGATACTGGATTGATAATCTCAGAAATCTTATAAGGACCAATAAACCGAGGCTTGAACTTAGGGGAAGAAACCTTCATAGGAACATGACGAGAAGATAACCAGACTAAATCCTCCACACGAAGCCGAGGACCAACACACCGACGGCGGTTAGCAAAACGCTGAGCCTTTTCCTGAGGCAACGTCAAATTGTCTACCACATGAGTCCAAATCTGCTGTAACCTGTCCATCACGGAATCAACACCAGGACAATCAGAAGGCTCAACCTGCCCTGAAGAAAAACGAGGATGGAAACAAAAATTACAAAAAAAGGCGAAACCAAAGTAGTTAAACTGGCCCGATTATTAAGGGCAAACTCGGCCAACGGCAAGAAAGCCACCCAATCATCCTGATCAGCAGACACAAAGCATCTCAAATAGGTTTCCAAGGTTTGATTAGTTCGCTCAGTTTGGCCATTTGTCTGAGGATGGAACGCCGAAGAAAAAGACAAATTAATGCCCATCCTAGCACAAAAGGAACGTCAAAACCTGGAGACAAACTGGGAACCTCTTTCAGACACAATATTCTCCGGAATGCCATGCAAACGAACCACATGCTGAAAAAACAATGGAACCAAATCAGAGGAGGAAGGCAATTTAGACAAAGGTACCAAATGGACCATTTTAGAGAACCGGTCACAAACCACCCAGATAACAGACATCCTCTGAGACACAGGAAGATCCGAAATAAAATCCATGGAAATATGCGTCCAGGGCCTCTCAGGGACAGGCAAAGGCAAAAGCAACCCACTAGCGCGGGAACAGCAAGGCTTAGCCCGGGCACAGGTCCCACAGGACTGCACAAAAGAACGCACATCCCGCGACAAGGAAGGCCACCAAAAGGACCTAGCAACCAAATCCCTGGTACCAAAAATCCCAGGATGACCGGCCAACACAGAACAATGAACCTCAGAAATTACCTTACTTGTCCATCTATCAGGAACAAACAGCTTCCCCACAGGACAGCAGTCAGGTTTATCAGCCTGAAATTCCTGAAGCACCCGCCGTAAATCAGGGGAGATGGCAGAAAGAATCACCCCTTCTCTAAGAATGCCAACCGGCTCAAGAACTCCAGGAGAATTAGGCAAAAAACTCCTAGAGAGGGCATCCGCCTTAACATTCTTAAATCCCGGAAGATACGAGACCACAAAATCGAAACGGGAGAAAAACAGGGACCATCGAGCCTGTCTAGGGTTCAGCCGCTTGGCCGACTCGAGGTAAATCAGATTCTTATGATCGGTCAAGACCACAACGCGGTGCTTGGCTCCCTCAAGCCAATGTCGCCACTCCTCAAATGCCCACTTCATAGCCAACAACTCCCGATTGCCAACATCATAATTGCGTTCCGCAGGCGAAAACTTTCAGGAGAAAAAGGCACATGGTTTCATCAAGGAACCATCAGAATTCCTCTGTGACAAAACGGCCCCTGCCCCAATCTCAGAAGCGTCAACCTCAACCTGAAAAGGAAGAGACACATCAGGCTGACGCAAGACCGGGGCAGATGTAAATCGGCGCTTAAGCTCCTGAAAGGCCTCCAGAGCCTCAGAGGACCAATTTGCCACATCAGCGCCCTTCTTCGTCAAATCGGTCAGGGGCTTAACCACACTAGAGAAGTTGGCAATGAAACAGCGATAAAAATTAGCAAAGCCCAAAAATTTCGGAAGGCTCTTCACAGATGTGGGTTGAACCCAGTCATGAATGGCTTGGACCTTAACAGGATCCATTTCTATAGACGAAGGAGAAAAAATAAACCCCAAAAAAGAGACCTTCTGGACCCCAAATAGGCACTTAGACCCCTTCACAAATAGAGCATTATCACGAAGGATCTGGAATACCATCCTGACCTGCTTCACGTGAGACTCCCAATCATTGGAAAAAATCAAAATATCATCCAAATACACAATCAAGAATTTATCAAGATAATTGCGAAAAATATCATGCATGAACGACTGAAATACAGAAGGAGCATTAGAAAGCCCGAAAGGCATCACCAGGTATTCAAAGTGGCCTTCGGGCGTATTAAATGCAGTTTTCCATTCGTCACCCTGTTTAATACGAACAAGATTATACGCCCCTCGAAGGTCAATCTTGGTAAACCAACTAGCCCCCTTAATCCGAGCAAACAAATCAGAGAGCAAAGGTAAAGGGTATTGGAATTTGACCGTGATCTTATTAAGAAGGCGATAATCAATACAGGGTCTCAAGGAGCCATCCTTCTTGGCAACAAAAAAGCATCCTGCTCCCAATGGTGACGAAGACGGCCGAATATGCCCTTTCTCTAAAGACTCTTTAACATAGCTCCGCATAGCGGCATGCTCTGGCACAGACAGATTGAAGAGTCGGCCCTTAGGGAACTTACAGCCAGGAACCAAGGCGATAGCACAATCACAGTCCCTATGAGGAGGAAGGGAACTGGACTTGGGCTCATCGAATACATCCTGGAAATCTGACAAAAATTCAGGAACATCAGAAGAGGGGGAAGAGGAAATTGACATTAAAGGAACGTCACTATGTACCCCTTGACAACCCCAACTAGTCACAGACATTGATTTCCAATCCAACACTGGATTGTGTACTTGTAACCATGGAAAACCCAGTACAACAACATCATGTAAATTATGCAACACCAGAAAACGACAATCTTCCTGATGTGCTGGAGCCATGCACATAGTCAGCTGAGTCCAATACTGAGGTTTATTCTTGGCCAACGGTGTAGCATCAATACATCTCAAGGGAATAGGACTCTGCAAAGGCTGCAAAGAAAAGCCACAGCGCCTGGTGAAATCTAAGTCCATTAAATTCAGGGCAGCGCCTGAATCCACAAATGCCATGACAGAGAAAGATGACAATGAGCAAATCAGGGTCACAGACAGGAGAAACTTAGGCTGTACAGTACTAATGGTAACAGATCTAGTGACCCTCCTAATACGCTTAGGGCAATCAGAAATAGTATGAGCAGAATAACCACAGTAAAAACACAGCCCATTCTGACGTCTGTATCCCCTCTGTTCCGCTCTAGTCAGAATCCTATCACATTGCATAGGCTCAGGATTCTGCTCAGAGGACGCTGCCATATGTGTTATAATCCTTAGTGGTTGAGGATCACAAATTACTCCAGCTAAGTAACAAACATAGGACAAGCTCTAGGGAGGTGGCAAACTGGACTGACCGCAAATCTGAACCTATCCAAACACACTAGAAGTAGCCGGTGAACGTGCCTAAAAATCCTAGACGTCTCGAGCCAGCCTGAGGAACTAACTACCCCTAGAGAGAAAGAAAGACCTCTCTTGCCTCCAGAGAAATAATCCCCAAAGATATAGAAGCCCCCAACAAATAATAACGGTGAGGTAAGAGGAAGGCACATACACAGGGGTGAAAGCAGATTCAGCAAATGAGGCCCACTAATATTAGATAGCAGAAAATAGAAAAGGGAATCTATGCGGTCAGTAAAAAACCCTTACAAAATATCCACTCTGAGATTTCAAGAACCCCCACACCAACTAACGGTGTGGGGGGAGAAACTCAGTCCCCTAGAGCAACCAGCAAGCGAGGAAATCACATTTTAGCGAGCTGGACTAAAAACATAATGAATGCTGATAATCAAAAAATGATCAAACAAAAACTTAGCTTGTCTTGGAGAGACTGGGAGCAAGGTAGCCACAAGGAATCTGAAGAGCACTGAATACATTGATAGCAGGCAAGGAACTGAGTATCCAGGTGAGCTAAATAGGAAACCAACCAAGGATAACGAACCAGCTGATGCTGCAACTTGCAGACAACACTATACAGTACCGCTTGTGACCACTAGAGGGATGTCATGAATCCCCAATGGCTAGGGATAACACAGGATGAGCAAAGTATAATAAATATCGGACGAGCTCTAGGGTGATGGAACCTGGGCTGACCGCTGCCCTACGCCTGACAAACGCAACTAGAGATAGCCAGGGAGCGTGCCTACGTTGGTTCTAGACGCCACGCACCAGCCTAAGAGCTAACTAGTACTGCAGAGAAAACAAAGACCTCACTTGCCTCCAGAGGAATTAACCCCAAAGATATAGTTGCCCCCCACATGTATTGACGGTGAAATGAGAGGAAGGCACACACATAGAGATGATGTATATAGCTTTAGCAAATAGAGGCCCGCTGAAAACTAGAAAGCAGAATGACACAAAAGGGGACTGAGCGGTCAGCAAAAAACCCTAATCAAAAAAACCATCCTGAGATTACAAGAACCCATGTGCCAACTCATGGCACATGGGGAGAACCTCAGTCCACTAGAGCAACCAGCTAACAAAGAGACGTTCTAAGCAAGCTGGACAAAAAACCAAACAACTGAAAATCAGCACTTAGCTTATCCTGAAAGATCTGGGAGCAGGTAGGCAGGAACCAAACAGAGCACATCTGAACACATTGATAGCCGGCAAGGGAAATGACAGAGAGGCCAGGTAAAATAGGAAACACCCAGCCTCTGATGGACAGATGGAAACCAAAGGCCGCAACCCACCAAAGTCACCCAGTACCAGCAGTAACCACCAGAGGGAGCCCGCAAACAGAATCCACAACAGTACCCCCCCCTTGAGGAGGGGTCACCGAACCCTCACGAGAACCCCCAGGGCGATCAGGGTGAGCTCTATGGAAGGCGCGGACCAAATCAGTCGCATGAACATCGGAGGCGACCACCCAGGAATTGTCCTCCTGACCATAACCCTTCCACTTAACCAAATACTGGAGTTTGCGTCTGGAAACACGAGAATCCAAGATCTTTTCAACAACATACTCCAATTCTCCCTCCACCAGCACCGGAGCAGGAGGCTCGACCGAAGGAACAACAGGCACCTCATACCTCCGCAACAACGACCGATGGAACACATTATGAATAGCGAACGATGCTGGGAGATCCAAACGGAAAGATACAGGGTTAAGAATCTCCGAGATCCTATAAGGACCGATGAACCGAGGCTTGAACTTAGGAGAAGAGACCTTCATAGGGACAAAACGAGAAGACAACCACACCAAGTCCCCAACAAGAAGTCGGGGACCCACGCGGCGACGGCGATTAGCAAACTGCTGAGTCTTCTCCTGAGATAACTTCAAATTGTCCACCACCTGATTCCAAATGTGATGTAGCCTGTCCTCCACCACGTCCACTCCAGGACAATCCGAAGACTCCACCTGACCAGAGGAAAAACGAGGATGAAACCCCGAATTACAAAAAAAAGGAGAGACCAACGTGGCCGAACTAGCCCGATTATTAAGAGCAAATTCGGCCAGTGGCAAAAAAGCAACCCAGTCATCCTGATCAGCAGAAACAAAACACCTCAAATAAGTTTCCAAGGTCTGATTAGTTCGCTCCGTCTGGCCATTCGTCTGAGGATGGAATGCAGACGAGAAAGACAAATCAATGCCCATCTTGGCACAAAACGTCCGCCAAAATCTAGACACAAACTGGGATCCCCTGTCAGAAACGATATTCTCCGGAATCCCATGCAAACGAACCACGTTCTGAAAAAACAAAGGAACCAACTAAGAGGAGGAGGGCAACTTAGGCAAGGGCACCAAATGAACCATCTTAGAAAAGCGGTCACACACAACCCAGATAACGGACATTTTCTGTGAAACCGGGAGATCAGAAATAAAATCCATGGAAATGTGCGTCCAAGGCCTCTTCGGGATGGGCAAGGATAACAACAACCCACTAGCCCGTGAACAGCAAGGCTTAGCTCGAGCACACACTTCACAAGACTGCACAAAGGTACGCACATCCCTAGACAAGGAAGGCCACCAAAAAGACCTGGCCACCAAGTCTCTTGTACCAAATATTCCAGGATGACCAGCCAACACAGAAGAATGGACCTCGGAGATGACTCTACTGGCCCAATCATCCGGAACAAACAGTCTTTCTGGTGGACATCGATCCGGTTTATCCACCTGAAACTCCTGCAATGCGCGTCGCAAGTCTGGGGATACGGCGGACAATATTACCCCATCCCTAAGGATACCAGCAGGCCCAGTGTCTCCAGGGGAGTCAGGCACAAAACTCCTGGAAAGAGCATCTGCCTTCACATTCTTTGAACCTGGCAGGTATGAAACCACGAAATTGAAACGAGAAAAAAATAACGACCAACGAGCCTGTCTAGGATTCAAACGCCTGGCAGACTCAAGGTGAGATTCTTGTGATCAGTCAAGACCACCACGCGATGTTTAGCACCCTCAAGCCAATGACGCCACTCCTCAAATGCCCACTTCATGGCCAAAAGCTCCCGATTACCCACATCATAATTGCGCTTGGCGGGCGAGAATTTTCTAGAGAAGAAAGCACATGGCTTCATCACCGAGCCATTAGAACTTCTCTGTGACAAAACCGCCCCCGCTCCAATCTCGGAAGCATCAACCTCCACCTGGAAAGGAAGTGAAACATCTGGTTGACACAACACAGGAGCAGAAGAAAACCGGCGCTTAAGTTCCAGAAAGGCCTCCACAGCCGCAGGAGACCAATCAGCAACATCAGCACCCTTTTTAGTCAAATCAGTCAAAGGTTTAACAATACTGGAAAAATTAGCAATGAACCGACGATAAAAATTAGCAAACCCCAAGAACTTCTGAAGGCTCTTAACAGATGTAGGTTGTGTCCAGTCACAAATAGCCTGAACCTTAACGGGATCCATCTCAATAGTAGAAGGAGAAAAAATGTACCCCAAAAAAGAAATCTTCTGGACTCCGAAGAGACACTTTGAGCCCTTCACAAACAGAGAATTGGCCCGCAAAACTTGAAACACCTTCCTGACCTGTAGAACATGAGACTCCCAGTCATCAGAAAACACCAAAATATCATCCAAATACACAATCATAAACTTATCCAGATATTCACGGAAAATATTGTGCATAAAGGACTGAAAGACTGACGGAGCATTGGAGAGTCCAAAAGGCATTACCAAATACTCAAAATGGCCCTCAGGCGTATTAAATGCGGTTTTCCACTCATCACCCTGTTTTATCCGCACCAGATTATACGCACCACGAAGATCTATTTTAGTGAACCACCTAGCCCCCTTAATGCGAGCAAACAAATCAGTAAATAATGGCAATGGATACTGGTATTTGACTGTAATCTTATTCAGAAGGCGATAATCTATACAAGGCCTCAGGGAACCATCTTTTTTTGCCACGAAAAAAAAACCTGCTCCCAGAGGGGACGAAGATGGACGAATATGTCCCTTTTCCAAGGACTCCTTAATATAATTCCGCATAGCAGTATGCTCTGGCAGTGACAGATTAAATAAACGACCCTTAGGGAACTTACTGCCAGGAATCAATTCTATAGCACAGTCACACTCTCTATGGGGAGGGAGCGAATTGAGCTTAGGCTCCTCAAAAACATCCCTATAATCCGACAAAAACGCAGGGATCTCCGAAGGAGTAGATGAAGCTATAGAAATCGGAGGTGCATCATCATGAACCCCGTGACATCCCCAGCTTAGCACAGACATTGTTTTCCAGTCCAGGACCGGATTATGAGTTTGTAACCATGGCAGACCAAGCACTAGTACATCATGTAAATTATACAGTACAAGGAAGCGAATCACCTCCTGATGAACGGGAGTCATGCGCATGGTCACTTGTGTCCAATACTGCGGTTTATTCATAGCCAATGGTGTAGAATCAATTCCTTTCAGAGGAATAGGAACTTCCAGAGGCTCTAGACTAAAACCGCAGCGTTTAGCAAATGACCAATCCATAAGACTCAGGGCAGCGCCTGAATCCACATAGGCATCGACGGAAATGGAAGACAGTGAAAAAATCAGAGTCACAGACAAAATGAACTTAGACTGCAGAGTATCAATGGCAAAAGATTTATCAACCCTTTTTGTGCGTTTAGAGCATGCTGATATAACATGAGCTGAATCACCACAATAAAAACACAAACCATTTTTCCGCCTATAATTTTGCCGTTCACTTCTGGACTGAATTCTATCACATTGCATAGTCTCAGGTGCCTGTTCAGAAGACACCGCCAACTGGTGCACGGGTTTGCGCTCCCGTAAACGCCGATCAATCTGAATGGCCATAGCCATAGACTCATTCAGACCTGTAGGCGCAGGGAACCCCACCATAATATCCTTAATGGCCTCAGAAAGACCATTTCTGAAGTTTGCAGCCAGGGCGCACTCATTCCACTGAGTAAGCACCGACCATTTCCGAAATTTCTGACAATATATTTCCGCTTCATCATGCCCCTGAGAGAGGGCTAATAAAGCCTTTTCAGCCTGAATCTCTAGGTTAGGTTCCTCATAGAGCAATCCCAATGCCAGAAAAAACGCATCCACACTGAGCAATGCAGGATCCCCTGGTGCCAATGCAAATGCCCAATTCTGAGGGTCGCCCCGTAGGAACGATATAACAATCTTGACCTGTTGAGCAGGGTCTCCAGAGGAGCGAGATTTCAAAGAGAGAAACAATTTACAATTGTTCCTGAAATTCAGGAAGGTAGATCTATCTCCAGAAAAAAACTCTGGAATAGGAATTCTAGGTTCAGACATGGGAGTGTGAACAACGAAATCCTGTATGTTTTGAACCTTTGCCGCGAGATTACTCAGGCTGGAAGCCAAACTCTGGACATCCATGATAAACAGCTAAGATCAGAGCCATTCAAGGGTTAAGAGGAGGTAAGAAGCAGCTAGACAGGAATTAAGGGCTAGGCAGCAAAAATTTCCTTGAACACTTCTTTTTCTCCTGCTTCAGCCCAAACAATTAACACTTTGTGGGCCGGCTATACTGTCATGAATCCCCAATGGCTAGGGATAACACAGGATGAGCAAAGTATAATAAATATCGGACGAGCTCTAGGGTGATGGAACCTGGGCTGACCGCTGCCCTACGCCTGACAAACGCAACTAGAGATAGCCAGGGAGCGTGCCTACGTTGGTTCTAGACGCCACGCACCAGCCTAAGAGCTAACTAGTACTGCAGAGAAAACAAAGACCTCACTTGCCTCCAGAGGAATTAACCCCAAAGATATAGTTGCCCCCCACATGTATTGACGGTGAAATGAGAGGAAGGCACACACATAGAGATGATGTATATAGCTTTAGCAAATAGAGGCCCGCTGAAAACTAGAAAGCAGAATGACACAAAAGGGGACTGAGCGGTCAGCAAAAAACCCTAATCAAAAAAACCATCCTGAGATTACAAGAACCCATGTGCCAACTCATGGCACATGGGGAGAACCTCAGTCCACTAGAGCAACCAGCTAACAAAGAGACGTTCTAAGCAAGCTGGACAAAAAACCAAACAACTGAAAATCAGCACTTAGCTTATCCTGAAAGATCTGGGAGCAGGTAAGCAGGAACCAAACAGAGCACATCTGAACACATTGATAGCCGGCAAGGGAAATGACAGAGAGGCCAGGTAAAATAGGAAACACCCAGCCTCTGATGGACAGATGGAAACCAAAGGCCGCAACCCACCAAAGTCACCCAGTACCAGCAGTAACCACCAGAGGGAGCCCGCAAACAGAATCCACAACAGAGGGAGCCCAAAAATAGAGTTCACAACAGTACCCCCCCCTTGAGGAGGGGTCACCGAACCCTCATCAAGACCCCCAGGGCGATCAGGATGAGCCGCGTGGAAGGCATGAACCAAATCGGCCGCATGAACATCAGAGGTGACAACCCAGGAATTATCCTCCTGACCATAGCCCTTCCACTTAACCAAATACTGAAGCCTCCGTCTAGAGATACGAGAATCCAAAATCTTCTCCACCACGTACTCCAATTCGCCCTCGACCAGCACCGGAGCAGGAGGCTCAACAGAAGGAACCAAAGGTACCACATACCTCCGCAACAAAGACCTATGGAACACATTATGAATGGCAAACAATGCTGGGAGATCCAAACGAAAAGACACCGGGTTAAGGATTTCCAAGATCTTATAAGGACTGATGAAGCGAGGCTTGAATTTAGGAGGAGACCTTCATAGGAACATACCGAGAAGACAGCCACACCAAATCCCCAACACGAAGTCGGGGACCCACACCGCGGCGGCGGTTGGCAAAGCGCTGAGCCTTCTCCTGTGACAACCTCAAATTGTCCACCACATGGTTCCAAATCTGCTGCAACCTATCCACCACAGAATCCACCCCAGGACAGTCAGAAGACTCAACCTGACTCGAGGAAAAACGAGGATGGAAACCAGAATTGCAGAAAAAAGGTGAAACCAAAGTAGCAGAACTAGCCCGATTATTAAGGGCAAACTCGGCCAAAGGCAAAAAAGTCACCCAATCATCCTGATCAGCAGAAACAAAACATCTCAAATAAGTTTCCAACGTCTGATTAGTTCGCTCGGTTTGGCCATTAGTCTGAGGATCGAAGGCCGACGAAAAAGACAAATCAATACCCATCTTAGCACAAAAGGTCCGCCAAAACCTGGACACAAACTGGGATCCTCTATCAGACACAATATTCTCAGGAATGCCGTGCAAGCGAACCACATTCTGAAAAAATAGAGGAACCAAATCGGAGGAAGAAGGCAACTTAGGCAAGGGCACCAAATGGACCATCTTGGAAAAACGAACACACACCACCCAGATGACAGACATTTTCTGAGATACTGGAAGATCCGAAATAAAATCCATGGAAATGTGCGTCCAAGGCCTTTTTGGAACAGGCAAAGGCAAAAGCAAACCGCTGGCACGAGAACAGCAAGGCTTAGCCCGAGCACAAATCCCACAAGACTGCACAAAGGAACGCACATCCCGCGACAAGGAAGGCCACCAGAAGGACCTAGCCACCAAATCTCTGGTACCAAAAATCCCAGGATGACCCGCCAACACCGAAGAATGAACCTCGGAAATAACTCTGCTGGTCCATCTATCCGGGACAAACAGTCTCTCTGGTGGACAACGGTCAGGTCTCTCCGCCTGAAATTTCTGCAGCACTCGTCGCAAATCTGGGGAAATGGCAGACAAAATCACTCCCTCTCTGAGAATACCAGCCGGCTCAGAAACTCCCGGAGAGTCAGGCACAAAACTCCTAGAAAGTGCATCAGCTTTCACGTTCTTCGGACCAGGCAGGTATGAGACCACGAAGTTGAAACGGGAGAAAAACAACGACCAACGAGCCTGTCTAGGATTCAGGCGCTTGGCAGATTCAAGGTAAATCAGATTTTTGTGATCAGTCAAGACCACCACACGATGTTTAGCTCCTTCGAGCCAATGTCGCCACTCCTCAAATGCCCACTTCATAGCCAACAACTCCCGATTACCAACATCATAATTCCGCTCGGCAGGCGAAAACTTTCTTGAAAAGAAAGCACATGGCTTCATCACAGAGCCATCAGAGCTTCTCTGCGACAAGACAGCCCCTGCTCCAATCTCAGAAGCATCAACCTCGACCTGGAAGGGAAGAGAGACATCTGGCTGACATAAGACTGGAGCTGAAGAAAACCGGTGCTTCAGCTCCCGAAAGGCCTCCACGGCCGCAGGAGACCAATTAGTCACATCAGAACCCTTCTTGGTCAAATCCGTCAAAGGTTTAACCACGCTAGAAAAATTAGCGATGAAACGACGGTAAAAATTAGCAAAACCCAAGAACTTCTGAAGACTCTTAACAGACGTGGGCTGAGTCCAGTCATGAATAGCCTGGACCTTGACTGGGTCCATCTCCACAGTAGAAGGAGAAAAAATAAAACCCAAAAAGGAGACCTTCTGTACTCCGAAGAGGCATTTTGAGCCCTTCACAAATAAAGCATTAGCATGCAGGACCTGAAACACCATCCTGACCTGCTTCACATGGGACTCCCAATCATCAGAAAAGACCAAAATGTCATCCAGATAAACAATCATAAATTTATCCAGATATTCTCGGAAGATGTCATGCATGAAGGACTGAAACACAGAAGGAGCATTAGAGAGTCCAATAGGCATCACTAAATACTCAAAATGGCCTTCGGGCGTATTAAATGCTGTTTTCCATTCATCTCCCTGCTTAATGCGCACAAGGTTATACGCACCACGGAGATCTATCTTGGTGAACCAACTGGCACCCTTAATCCGAGCAAACAAATCAGACAATAGTGGCAAAGGATAATGAAATTTGACTGTAATTTTATTCAGAAGACGATAATCTATACAAGGTCTCAAAGAACCGTCCTTCTTGGCCACAAAAAAAAATCCTGCACCAAGAGGGGAAGAGGATGGGCGAATATGTCCCTTCTCCAAAGACTCCTTTATATAACTCCGCATCGCGGCATGCTCAGGTATAGACAAATTAAAAAGTCGTCCCTTAGGGAATTTACTACCAGGAACTAAATTTATAGCACAGTCACAATCCCTATGAGGGGGCAGGGCACAGGACCTGGGCTCATCAAATACATCCTGGTAGTCAGACAAAAACTCAGGGACCTCAGAAGGAGTGGAAAAAGCAATAGACACCAACGGAGTATCGCCATGAATTCCCTGACAACCCCAACTTGACACAGACATAGCTTTCCAATCTAAAACTGGATTATGAGCTTGCAGCCATGGCAGACCCAAAACGACAACATCATGCAAATTATGCAGAACGAGAAAGCGAATCACCTCCTGATGTACGGGAGTCATGCACATGGTCATTTGCGTCCAATACTGAGGCTTATTCTCAGCCAATGGCGTAGCATCAATTCCCCTCAGAGGAATAGGAAATTCCAAAGGCTCCAGGACAAAACCACAGCGCCTGGCAAACGACAAATCCATCAGATTCAGGGCAGCACCCGAATCCACAAAAGCCATAACCGGGTAGGACGACAAAAAACAAATCAAAGTAACAGACAAAATAAATTTAGGCTGTATAGTACCAATGGTGACAGGTTTAGCGATTTTTTTTAAGCGTTTAGAGCATGCTGAGATAACATGAGTAGAATCACCACAGTAAAAGCACAACCCATTTTGACGTCTATGACTTTGTCGCTCAATTCTGGTCAGAGTTCGGTCACATTGCATAGACTCAGGTCTCTGTCCAGAAAATACCGCCAAAGGATGAGCAGATTTGCGCTCCCGCAAACGCCGATCAACCTGAATGGCCAAAGCCATAGAATCACTCAGACTTGCAGGGGTGGGAAACCCCACCATAACATTCTTAACGGCCTCAGAAAGACCTTCTCTGAAATTTGCAGCCAGGGCACACTCATTCCATTGAGTAAGCACCGACCATTTCCGAAATTTTTGACAATACACCTCTGCTTCATCCTGACCTTGAGAGATAGCCAGCAACGCTTTTTCTGCCTGATTCTCAAGATTAGGCTCCTCATAAAGCAGTCCAAGAGCCAGAAAAAATGCATCTACATTAAGCAATGCAGGATCTCCTGGCGCCAGAGAGAAAGCCCAATCTTGAGGGTCACCACGCAACAAGGAGATAACAATTTTAACTTGCTGAGCGGAATCACCAGAGGAACGAGGTCTCAGAGATAGAAATAACTTACAATTATTCTTAAAATTCTGAAACCTAGATCTATCTCCAGAAAACAACTCAGGAATGGGTATCTTTGGTTCTGACATAGGGCTACGAATAACAAAATCCTGAATACTTTGCACCCGTGCAGTAAGATGATCCACACTAGAAGTCAGAGTCTGAACATTCATGTCTGCAGCTGAGCTCAAAACCACCCAGAGTTCAAGGGGATGAAAGAAGCTAAACAGACTGCAGCAAAGGAAAAGCGGGAGGAAAAAAAAAAAAATGTACTCAGGTCTTCTTTTTATCCCACTTCTGCGATGCATTAAACACTTTATGGCCTGCTATACTATTATGATCCTTAGTGGTTGAGGATCACAAATTACTCCAGCTAAGTAACAAACATAGGACAAGCTCTAGGGAGGTGGCAAACTGGACTGACCGCAAATCTGAACCTATCCAAACACACTAGAAGTAGCCGGTGAACGTGCCTAAAAATCCTAGACGTCTCGAGCTCGCCTGAGGAACTAACTACCACTAGAGAGAAAGAAAGACCTCTCTTGCCTCCAGAGAAATAATCCCCAAAGATATAGAAGCCCCCAACAAATAATAACGGTGAGGTAAGAGGAAGGCACATACACAGGGGTGAAAGCAGATTCAGCAAATGAGGCCCACTAATACTAGATAGCAGAAAATAGAAAAGGGAATCTATGCGGTCAGTAAAAACCCCTTACAAAATATCCACTCTGAGATTTCAAGAACCCCCACACCAACTAACGGTGTGGGGGGAGAAACTCAGTCCCCTAGAGCAACCAGCAAGCGAGGAAATCACATTTTAGCGAGCTGGACTAAAAACATAATGAACGCTGATAATCAAAAAATGATCAAACAAAAACTTAGCTTGTCTTGGAGAGACTGGGAGCAAGGTAGCCACAAGGAATCTGAAGAGCACTGAATACATTGATAGCAGGCAAGGAACTGAGTATCCAGGTGAGCTAAATAGGAAACCAACCAAGGATAACGAACCAGCTGATGCTGCAACCTGCAGAAAGACAACACTACACAGTACCACTTGTGACCACTAGAGGGAGCCCAAAAATAGAGTTCACAACACATATGGTGCACCACTTTGCGCTCGCGCAGGCGCCGATCAATCTGAATGGCTAGGGACATAGATTCGCTCAAACCAACAGGCGTGGGGAACCCCACCATAACATCTTTAAGGGCTTCTGAAAAACCCTTTCTGAAAATTGCTGCCAGAGCATCCTCATTCCATTTAGTGAGCACAGACCATTTTCTAAATTTCTGGCAGTACAATTCTGCCGCTTCCTGACCCTGACACAGGGCCAAAAGTGTTTTCTCAGCATGCTCTACAGAGTTAGGTTCGTCATACAATAATCCAAGCGACTGAAAAAATGCATCTACATTAAGCAATGCCGGATCCCCCGACTCAAGGGAGAATGCCCAGTCCTGAGGGTCACCACGCAGCAGAGAAATAACTATTTTAACTTGCTGAGTGGGGTCACCAGAGGAACAGGGTTTCAGAGCAAAAAACAATTTGCAGTTATTATTAAAGTTCAAAAACTTAGATCTATCCCCGTAAAACAAATCTGGAGTAGGAATTCTAGGCTCTAAGGCTGGAGTCTGAACAACATAATCTTGGATACTCTGAACTCTTGCAGCAAGCTGATCCACACGAGAAAACAAACCCTGAACATCCATGTCTGCACCCAAATCCACCCAGAGATTAAGAGGAAAGAAAAAGACAAAACAGACTAAAGAAAAGAAAAAAAAAATGGCTCAGAACTCTTTTTCTTTTCCTTCTTTTGAGATGCATTCAACTCATTCTTGGCCAGTTACACTGTTATGGACTGGTAATTTAGGAGCGACATGCGACTAGCTCTGGGCAGGTGGTAACTATACAGACCGCAGTCCCTGATCTTAACACAACACTAGCAGTAGCCGTGGAATGTTCCTGTCACTCCCTGGACATCTCATCACAGCCAGAGAACTAGCTACCCCTAAAGGTAGAAACAGGAAAGCTATCTTGCCTCAGAGAAAATCCCCAAAGGATAGGACAGCCCCCCACAAATATTGGCTGTGAGAGGAGAAGGAAATGACATACGTAGTATGAAACAAGATTTAGCAAAGGAGGCCAATTCTAGCTAGATAGACAGTAAGGAAAGAAACACTGTGCGGTCAGTAATAAAAACTAGAAAAAGTCCACCGCAGAGATATGCAAAAATCTCCACACCTGACTAAAGGTGTGGAGGGCAAAATCTGCAGCCCAGAGCTTCCAGCTTAGCTAAATAGATACATACTGATAAGCTGGACAAATGAACAAAATATAAATGTGCTGAACAATAAGTCCACAACAAGTGGACTGCAAAAGGACAAGCAAGGACTTAACTTTGCTGAACGGGTCAGAGTGTCAGGGAAATCCAAGAGCCGTGCCTCCAGGCAAGAACAATTGGCAACTGGCATTGATTGAGGGATAAAGCCAGACTAAAATAGCCGAGCAGAAAGAAGATCAGTGGAAGCAGCTGCTGATACTAAATCCAAGAAGCAGCTATACCACTCAAAACCACAGGAGGGAGCCCAAGAGCAGAATTCACAAAAGTGCTACTTACAACCACCGGAGGGAGCCCAAGAGCGGAATTCACAGCAGACTTCTGTTCTCCAAGAATTTTCAAAAATACCTGAACTCCTGTTAACAATTTATCTCAAACTAGATTGTGGCACGATTCTAACGCATCGGGTATTCTAGAATATATATGTATATATGTACGTCGCGCTTAGCACAGCCACGTAGTATATAGCACAGCCACGCAGTATATAACACAGACTGCCACGTAGTATATACCACAGCCACGTAGTATATAGCACAGCCACGTAGTATATAGCACAGCCATAGTATATAGCAGCCACATAGTATATAGCACAGCCCACGTAACACAGACAGCCACGTAGTATATAGCACAGCCATGTAGTATATAGCAGCCACATAGCATATAGCAGCCACGTAGTATATAGCACAGCCCACGTAATATATAGCACAGCCCACGCAGTATATAACACAGGCCACGTAGTATATAACACAGCCCATGCAGTATATAGCAGCCAGGCAGTATATAAGACAGCCCACGTATAGCACAGCCCTCGTAGTATATAACACGCATCTGGTATTCTAGAATATGTATGTATGTATGTACGTCGCGCTTAGCACAGCCACGTAGTATATAGCACAGCCACGTAGTATATAACACAGCCACGTAGTATATAGCACAGCCACGTAGTATATAGCAGCCACGTAGTATATAGCAGCCACATAGTATATAGCAGCCACATAGTATATAGCACAGCCCACGTAACACAGACAGCCACGTAGTATATAGCAGCCACCTAGTATATATCAGCCATGTATTATATAGCACAGCTCACGTAATATATAGCACAGCCACGCAGTATATAACACAGACAGCCACGTAGTATATACCACAGCCACGTAGTATATAACACAGCCACGTAGTATATAGCAGCCACATAGTATATAGCAGCCACATAGTATATAGCAGCCATAGTATATAGCACAGCGCACGTAACACAGCCACGTAGTATATAGCAGCCACATAGTATATAGCAGCCACGTAATATATAGTACAGCCCACGCAGTATATAACACAGGCCACATAGTATATAACACAGGCCACGCAGTATATAACACTGCCCACGTAGTATATAGCAGCCAGGCAGCATATAACACAGCCCACGTAATATATAGCACAACCAACATAGTATATAACACAGCCTACGTAGTATGTAACACAGCCCACACAGTATATAACACAGCCCACACAGTATATAACACAGCCCACGTAGTATATAGCAGTGTGGGCACCATATCCCTGTTTAAAAAAAATTAAAATAAAAAAGTGATATACTCACCCTCCGTCGTCCACCGAAGATGTCCCGACGCGCGCATAGGCAGCATCAATAGTAAAAAGTTGGTCCGGGATGGGGCGACACACTGGCACTGACTGGAGGGGAGTAGGGAGGGGCCAATTCGCGGCTGGACCAAGCCTGTCGCTGATTGACAGCGACCCGGGATTTCCGTTACAGACAGACAGACGGAAATTACAAACAGATGAAAGTACCCCTTAGCCAATTATATACAGTACAGGCCAAAAGTTTGGACATACCTTCTCATTTAAAGATTTTTCGGTATTTTCATGACAATGAAAATTGTACATTCACACTGAAGGCATCAAAACTATGATTTAACACATGTGGAATTATATACTTAACAAAAAGTGTGAAACAACTGAAAATATGTCTAAGGCTAGGTTCACATTGCGTTAATGTGTGCACGCTAACGGACAGTGTTGCACGGCGAAAATGTCGCAATTAACGCCGTGCAACGGGTCCGTTAGCGCACCCATTGACAGCAATGTGAAGTTTCCCTGTAGCGCATCACTAGCGCGTGCCTTTTTCGGCTCGCGCTAGCGATGTGCCGTTCTTCTGTGGCGCGCCTCGGACGCTGCTTGCAGCGTCCGCGGCGCGCCCGAGGTCCGTTCCCCGCTCTCGCAGATCGGGGATCTGCGAGAGCGGGGACGTTAACGCGACCCCTAACGCGGCCCCTAAATAAACATTGCGTTAGCGCAATCCGCTAGTGCTAAACGGATTGCCCTAACGCAATGTGAACCTAGCCTTATATTCTAGGTTCTTCAAAGTAGCAACCTTTTGCTTTGATGACTGCTTTGCACACTCTTGGCATTCTCTTGATGAGCTTCAAGAGGTAGTCACCGGGAATGGTCTTCCAACAATCTTGAAGGAGTTCCCAGAGATGCTTAGCACTTGTTGTCCCTTTTGCCTTCACTCTGCGGTCCAGCTCACCCCAAACCATCTTGATTGGGTTCAGGTCTGGTGACTGGAGGCCAGGTCATCTGACATAGCACCCCATCACTCTCCTTCTTTGTCAAATAGCCCTTACACAGCCTGGAGTTGTGTTTGGGGTCATTGTCCTGTTGAAAAATAAATGATGGTCCAACTAAACGCAAACCGGATGGAATAGCATGCCGCTGCAAGATGCTGTGGTAGCCATGCTGGTTCAGTATGCCTTCAAGTTTGAATAAATCCCCAACAGTGTCACCGGCAAAGCACCCCCACACCATCACACCTCCTCCTCCATGCTTCACGGTGGGATCCAGGCATGTAGAGTCCATTTGTTCACCTATTCTGCGTCACATAAAGACATGGTGGTTGGAACCAAAGATCTCAAATTTGGACTCATCAGACCAAAGCACAGATTTCCACTGGTCTAATGTCCATTCCTTGTGTTCTTTAGCCCAAACAAGTCTCTTCTGCTTGTTGCCTGTCCTTAGCAGTGGTTTCCTAGCAGCTATTTTACCATGAAGGCCTGCTGCACAAAGTCTCCTCTTAACAGTTGTTGTAGAGATGTGTCTGCTGCTAGAACTCTGTGTGGCATTGACCTGGTCTCTAATCTGAGCTGCTGTTAACCTGCGTTTTCTGAGGCTGGTGACTCGGATAAACTTATCCTCAGAAGCAAAGGTGACTCTTGGTCTTCCTTTCCTGGGGCGGTCCTCATGTGAGCCAGTTTCTTTGTAGCGCTTGATGGTTTTTGCCACTGCACTTGGGGACATTTTCAAAGTTTACCAATTTTTCGGACTGACTGACCTTCATTTCTTAAAGTAATGATGGCCACTCATTTTTCTTTACTTAGCTGCTTTTTTCTTGCCATAATACAAATTCTAACAGTCTATTCAGTAGGACTATCAGCTGTGTATCCACCAGACTTCTGCACAACACAACTGATGGTCCCAACCCCATTTATAAGGCAAGAAATCCCACTTATTAAACCTGACAGGGCACACCTGTGAAGTGAAAACCACTCCCGGTGACTACCTCTTGAAGCTCATCAAGAGAATGCCAAGAGTGTGCAAAGCAGTCATCAAAGCAGAACGTGGCTACTTTGAAGAACCTAGAATATAAGACATATTTTCAGTTGTTTCACACTTTTTTGTTAAGTATATAACTTCACGTGTTAATTCATAGTTTTGATGCCTTCAGTGTGAATGTACAATTTTCATAGTCATGAAAATACAGAAAAATCTGTAAATGAGGTGTGTCCAAACTTTTGGTCTGTACTGTATATAGATTTATCTCCAACACTATCTAACTAGGAAGTGCTTCCATTTTTCGTATGACCTACCTCCTCCCATGCTGAACTGGACCCAAACATTTTAACTGTATATTAGCCTGCAAACCCACTTCCTATATCTAGTATGCCACAACTGAACCTTTCCCATTCCTAATCTAAACTGGGCCGTATCCTGTACCTGTCGCTCTAAAATGAATCCTGTACTTTCCCTATATGCTACACATAAATTGCATTATACACTAATCACAATACATTACATTAGCCGAGTACACTAGTGCCTATAACATGCTATGCAGTTTGATGTATCATAGCAATCACAAAAATGCAATAAAATCAAACTTTGTACAGACGCTGTCTTAAGAGCTAAAGGCACATGACAGCCCCATTACACATGCCCTAGGGAACTTTTAAAGTTCCTTTGTCAGTAGAGTACAAGGCTGTAGGAAAAGATAACTTCACCTCTCCTAGCTCCAGCACATTTAGCCTGGCTCAGGCGGTGAGACCTGAGAATTCAGGTAGTTTGTGTCCGCTACTATTACTGTCCAGCATCCTTCAGAACTCCAATTATTTTCCAACCCTGCTCTGCTGCCTCATTGAGCCACCCAACAAATCGAGCTGATATTTTGCCACAGTGATACACAACAAATCCAGCTCTACTATTCCACCAGTGTGAGCTACCCAGCAAAACCAGCTCTGCTATACCATCACACTGCGTCACCAAAAAAAAAACAGGTTGTCCAGCTTCTACAAGTCACCAAACGCCAACTCCACCATGTCCGCAGTCTGAGCCTTGTACGCCGCCTGCTCTTTCAGTATTCATCTTGTCGTGTGACACATAACAATTCTACAGGTGAAATAAAGCGATTTACGCTTTTTTGGAACCAATTTTTATGCAATAGGGAGCGACTCTGCTTTCTTACCGGATTACTAATTGATGTGAGAGTCATTATTAGTTAGCACTGAAGTTCTCTAGTGAGCTTCATAGTTGGTGTTTACCATGGAGGTCGTCAACCTTGCAGTCTTTTTTCCTAATGAAAGAGGTCGAAAGGTGATGAACACCGATGTGCAATACTGTCGAAACAGCTGTATCCACAACGACTCTGAACTAACCTCCGGGATCATTTTGCTTACACTACCGGCCATAATGTAGGTCAATATTTGGCCAATTTACCATTCTGGGCTTCTGAAAAAAAGGAATACACAGTGTCTGACAAATGTATCATGTGTTTTAGACGCGTTTTGTGCCTATGAGGAATGGAGGCCACTATTGACCTTTAGGACGGGACTAAATAAACCTCCGGCTTTATGTGGCACAGTTTTCTGAAGAGGTCCCCATGAAGACCAAGTTTTAATAATGGCTAGGACCACGCTTATGTCAACTCCAGGCATATACAGTGCCTTGAAAAAGTATTCATACCCTGTGAACTTTTACACATTTTTTCATGTTACACCACAAACTTAAATGTATTTTATTGGGATTTTCTAAACATTTTTTAAATATAAATTTGAAAACAGCGATGTGCATTTGTATCCAGCTCCTTGAGTCAATACTGTGTAGGACCACCTTTCCGTAAAATTACTGCTGTAAACCTTTTGAGGTCTGTCTCTGCCAGCTTTGCATGTCTAAAGGCTGAATTTGTTTACCTTTCTTCTTTGCACACTTGCTCAGTGAGATTGGATGGAGACGTCTGTGATCAGCAACTTTCATGTATTGACACAGATTCTCAATGGGATTTTGGTCTGGGCTGTGACTGGGCCGTTCACACACATGAATATGCTTTGACCTAAACCATCCATTGTACCTCTGGCAGGAAGTTTAGAGTCCTTGTCGTGCTGGAAGATGAACCTATGCCCCAGTCTCAAGTCTTTTGCAGCCTCTAACAAGTTTTCCTCCAGGATCGCCCTGTATTTAACTCCGTCCATCTTCCCATCAACTCTGATCAATTTCCCTGTTCCTGTTAAAAAAAAAGCCTCCCCGCAGCATGATGCTGCCACCACTATGTTTGATGGTGGGAATTGTGTTTTTTTTAAAGTGTGATGTCACACATAGCGTTTTGTATATAGCCCAAAAAGTTCTACTTTGGCATCATCTGACCAGAGCACATTCTTCCACATGCTCGCCGTGTCCCTACATGTCTTTTTGCAAACTGCAAATGGGACTTTTTATGGCTTGCTTTCAGAAATGTCTTTCTTCTTGCCACTCTTCCACAAAGGCCAGATTTTTTGAGTATATGACTAATAATTGTCCTGCTGACAGCTTCTCCAACTTGAGCTGTGGATCTCTTCAGCTCCTCCAGAGTGACCATGGGCGTCTCAGCTGCTTCTCTAATTTGTGCTCTTCTTGCTTGTGATGCCAGTTTAGATGGACGGCCATGTTTTGGTAGGTTTACAGTTGTGTCATACTCCTTCCATATTTGGATGATGGATTGAACAGTGCTTCATAAAATCCATTTGTTTGTGAGTGTTGTGCATGGCAGTCCCGTAGATGATACAAGTGCTTCTCACAAAATTATAATATCATCACAAACTTAATTTATTTCAGTTCTTCATTACAAAAAGTGAAACTCATATTATATAGAGTCATTACAAACAGACAAACTATATATGTTCACTCAGTGAACAGCCAGCTTCTTTAGCAATGACCTTTTGTGACTTACCCTTCTTGTGGAGTGTGTCAATGACTGCCTTCTGGACATGTGTCAAGTCTGCAGTCTTCCCCATGATTGTGGAGCTACTGAAATAGACTAATGGACCTTTTTATACTCTTAGGAAGCCTTTGCAAGGGTTTTATGTTAATTATTCTATTTTACTGAGATGACTTTTGGGTTTTCATTGGCTGTAAGCCATAATCATCAACATTAACAGAAATAAACACTTGAAATAGATCACTCTGTTTGTAATGACTCTATATAATATATAAGTTTCACTTTTTGTATTGAAGAACAGAAACAAATTAACTGTTTGACTATATTCTAATTTTGTGAGAAGCAACTGTAAATGGTGTGCATGTGCATTGGATACCAATGAGAACGCTTTCAGATGAGATGTGTCATTTATCATCTGATCACCAGGGGGCCACTGTATATCCCAAAAGAGTTGATTTTGGTTGGGACAGCTATGACATTTACAAATGTAGTACTCAATGGACACCATTGAGATGTAATACATAGTCCGGTCACAGGTTCCCGTGTCAGCTCGCTATCAAGGTAGTGTGAGAAGTACGCTGGTTGACCGATTCATTTTGAAAGCCCACCTCCTTCTCACAAAGACCAAGAAGCAGTCAGCCTGCCTTCTTCACATACAGCAGTGGTCATGGGGCGACAAAGGAAACTCCAATGTTGAGCACCAGACGGAGCTCGAAATAAGTGGGGCTACCTGCTGATCCGGGTACCGTGCAAAACTAAAGTATGTTAAAAAATGTACATAACTTACAATTTTAGGGCATTTTTGTACACATTCAATTGTCAAACTTCGTCGGATTGCTGATTTTCTCTGCTAATATTTTTTTTGATGTTGGAGGATTGAGCCTCGTCTGAATAGGAACATTCATAAAATGTGACATTTCGAGGGTCTGACTTCTAAAAGGCAATGTTTTAATGCTTCAATTAACACTTGAAAACAGCAAATTAAGCTCAGTGGGAGGCATTGCACAGAAGGCAGGAATAAATGATACCAAGGGAACATAAAACTGCGAGCGAGAACGCGGGGCTCGTCCTACTTCTTAACGATGAATTATAACCTCGACTGAAATAATGTTTAATAATTGTAGCACTTTACTGAGAAAGTTACCGTGACATGAGGCAGGAGCCGCTTTTATATGGAATTATTTCATCTCATACTGGGGTGACCTGAGCGGCGACGAAAAGTTGCTTTCTCTCTTTGTCTTCACAGAGTATTCCCATCTTATGGCACCGTTAGCGGTGGCGGCCATTCTACTGTCAGCGAGTGATGTTACGGATGTCACTGCGAGGCTGTCATTGCTATAGGAACACTGTGGCTGTCACTTTATGGGGGATATTGGCTGCTAGTATTTGGGGGCACTATGTTTGCAACTTCCATGAGTTCTATGACTAGCACGATTATGGGGGGCTATAGTATTGATGGTTATGTGGAGACTCGCTGTCACTGTTAGGAGGTTATTGCAGTTGTCACTATTATTGCGGTATGTGGCTGTTTTGGGGGACTGGATGGCACGGTTATGGTAGGTACTGAGCTGTAGCTATTATGGGGTACAGTGATGGTCACTCTTATGGAGAATAGTGACAGTCACTATTATGGGGGTACTGAGGCTGTCTATTATGGGGGTTCTGCAGCTGACACTATTATGGAGCTAGTGTCGATCACTATGAGGGTGCTGTGGTGGTCACTATTATGGGGGACTGTCACTATTATGAGGTTACAGTGATTGTCACCAATATGGGGCACAGCGGCGGTAACTCTTATAGGGATGCAGTGGCTGTCACTATTATGGGGGCACAGTGGCTGTCTATTATGGTGCACAATGACGGTCACTGTTATGGGGCACAGTGGCTGTCTTATGGGGCACAGTGATGGTCACTATTATGGGGGCACAGTGACAGTCACTATTATGGGGGCACAGTGGTTGTCTATTATGGGGCACAGTGATGATCACTATTATGGGGGTACAGTGGCGGTCACTATTATGGGGGCACAGTGAAGATAACTATTATGGGGGCATAGTGACAGACACTATTATGGGGGTACAGTGTCAGTCACTATTATGGGGGCATAGTGACAGACACTCTTATGGGGGCACAGTGGCGGTCACCATTATGGGGGTTCTGTAGCTGTCACTATTATGGGGCTACTGTGGCAATCAATAATATGGGGGTACTGTGGCAGTCATTATTATGGAGGCACAGTGACAATCGTATTATGAGGGTACTGTGGTGGTCACTATTATGGGGCACAGTGATGGTCACTATTATGGGGGTTCAGTGGCGGTCACTATTATGTGGGCACAGTGATGGTCACCATTATGGGGTACAATGACGGTCACTATTATGGGGCACAATGATGGTCACTATTATGGGGTACAATGACGGTCACTATTATGGGGGCACAGTGACGGTCACTATTATGGGGGTTCAGTGACGGTCACTATTATCGGGCACAGTGACGGTCACTATTATGGGGTACAGTGGCAGTTACTAGTATGGGGTAGAGTGGCGGTTATTATTATGGAGCACAGTGATTGTCACTATTATGGGGGTTCAGTGACAGTCACTATTATGGGGTACAATGACGGTCACTATTATGGGGGTTCAGTGACAATCACTATTATGGGGTACAGTGACTGTCACTATTAACACCACAAAAAAGTTCCGGCAACTGTCCAGGGTTGCAGAACGGCGTTGGAAGAAAACACATTCGCAAGACGACTTCACTGCATTCAAACAGGCAACACTCGCTTTTAAATCAGCTCTCGCCTCTGCTAAACAGGCCTACTTCACAGCCCTTGTATCCTCCCTATCCAACAACCCCAAACAGTTATTCAAAACCTTTAACTCCCTCCTCTGCCCCCCATTGCCCCATCCAACCTCCCTCACCTCTGCTGAGGACTTTGCCACACACTTTAAAAATAAGATCGACCAAACAAGGGAAGTCTTCATTGTTCAACCACCACAACCCCTTTGTATACCAGATCAATGCCCAAACCCCATAACCTCCCTATCCAACATCACTGAAGGGGGGCTTAATTGTCTCCTCTCCAAATCGCACCTCACCACCTGTGCGCTCGACCCCATCCCATCCCACCTCCTCCCCACCACTCTTATCCCATCCCTAACCCACCTCTTCCACATTTCACTAACTTCTGGCACCTTCCCTTCTGCTTTCAAACATGCCACAATCACGCCTATCCTTAAAAAGCCAACCTTTGATCCAACTGCTATGTCCAACTATCGCCCAATATCGCTGCTCCCATTCGCTTCCAAGCTCCTGGAGCAGCACGTCCACGCTGAACTTTCCTCACACCTCTCATCTAACTTGCTCTTTGACAATGTACAATCTGGTTTCCGCCCCCCATCACTCAACTGAGACAGCCCTGACCAAAATCACTAATGACCTACATACAGCCAAAGCTAACGGACAATACTCTGTACTCCTCCTTCTAGACCTGTCCTGCCTTCGACACAGTTGACCACTGCCTCCTACTACAGATCCTCTCCTCCTTTGGCATCAAAGACCTCGCCCTATCCTGGATCTCCTCATACCTTACCAACTGCACATTCAGCGTCTCCCACTCCCACACTACCTCCTCATCCCACCTCTCTCTGTTGGAGTCCCCCAAGGCTCTGTTCTAGTGCCCCTACTCTTCTCAATCTATACACTTGGCCTGGGACAACATATAAAGTCCCATGAATTCCAGTACCACCTTTATGCTGATGACACTCAGATCTACCTCTCTGGCCCAGACGTCACCGCTCTGCTGTCCAGAATCCCAGAGTGCCTATCAGCCATATCCTCCTTCTTCTCCTCTCGCTTCATCTTTCCTCCATCCCATAGATCTTCCTTACCTGACCTATCAATCGCAATTAACGACATCACGCTTTCCCCCGTACCGGAAGTCCGCTGCCTCGGAGTAACCCTTGACTCTGCCCTATCCTTCAAACCGCACATCCAAGCTCTCACCACCTCCTGTCGCCTTCAGCTAAAAAATATCTCCAGAATTCGTCTTTTCCTCAATGTACTAACATGCTTGTGCATGCCCTCATCATCTCCCGCCTTGACTACTTCAACATCCTTTTCTGTTTTTTCTGCGGCCTCCCTGCTAACACCCTTGCACGTCTCCAGTCCATCCATCCTTAACTCTGCTGCCCGACTAACTCTTCTCTCTCCTCGCTACTCCTCCGCTTCCCTCTCTGCAAATCTCACTGGCTCCCATTCCCTCAGCGTATCCAGTTCAAATTACTAACACTGACCTACAAAGCCATCCATAACCTGTCTCCTCCATATATCTCTGATCTAATCTCTCTATATCTTCCCTCACGTAATCTCCGGTCCTCCCAAGACCTCCTTCTCTCCTCACACTTATTCGCTCCTCACCCAACCGCCTCCAAGACTTCTCCAGAATATCCCCCATCCTCTGGAATTCTTTGCCCCAACACGTCCAACTATCAACCACATTTGGATCCTTCAGACGGAACCTGAAAACCCATCTCTTCAGGAAAGCCCACAGCCTGCACTGACCCCGCTGCCTCCTGACCATTACTGAAGCTACCGCCTCACCAACACCGGAGCTCCCGCAACCCTCAACCTATTGTCTCCTTCCCCATAATCCTGTAGAATGTAAGCCCACAAGGGCAGGGTCCTCGCCCCTCTGAATCAGTCTGTCATTGTTAGTTTGTTTACTGTAAGTGATATCTGTAATTTGTATGTAACCCCTTCTCATGTACAGCACCATGGAATTAATGGTGCTATATAAATAATAATAATTATGGGACACAGTGACGGTCACTATTATGGGGTACAATGACTGACAATATTATGGGGGTTCAGTGACGGTCACTATTATGGGGGCACAGTAACGGTCACTATTATGGGGCACAGTGACGGTTACTATTATGGGGGTACAGTAATGGTCACTATTATGGGGGCACAGTGACAGTTACTATATGGGATACAGTGACAGTTACTATTATGGGGGCACAGTGACAGTCACTATTATGGGGGCACAGTGACAGTTACTATATGGGATACAGTGAGTTACTATTATGGGGGCACAGCGACGGTCACTATTATGGGGGCACAGTGACGGTCACTATTATGGGGGCACAGTGAGTTACTATATGGGATACAGTGACAGTTACTATTATGGGAGCACAGTGAAGGTCACTATTATGGGGGCACAGTGAAGGTCACTATTATGGGGGCACAGTGACGGTCACTATTATGGGGGCACAGTGACGGTCACTATTATGGGGGCACAGTGACGGTCACTATTATGGGGGCACAGTGACGGTCAATATTATGAGGGTACAGTGACGGTCACTATTATGGGGGCACAGTGACGGTCACTATTATAGGGGCACAGTGACGGTCACTATTATGGGGATACAATGACAAAGCAAGATTACCAGCGCACTACTTGTAATGAATATTAAGTATAACGGGGTGCAGAAGAGTGGCAATATAACATGAAAGGCAAAAAAGAGAAGGAAAAGAACCACTCTACAAAACTGCACACCACAATGTACTATAGAATATATAAAAGGCAACTTTTATTGATACATATAATAAAAACATTTAAAACCAATGGTGTACAACAATCCCCACACTGATCCACCAATGTGATAAAAAGAGGGGGGAGGAGGGGGAGGATGTATCCTGAAACATATACAGAAGCAATGTCTCACATCAATAAATAGTGGATCAACATAATTATATAGCAAGATAAAATATTCAGTGGCGCTCAGACCCCAGCTGGGTTTGATGCTGCAGATTTATACCACCACCACACTGTGGTTGTAAGGATATAGTCCTATAAATAATATAATAAATAATTAAATTTGCGCAAAAAACCCAAAATACCTATGTAAATATTCAAAATTTAATATTAGAAATAGAAGCTAATAGTTTACATCATAATAATAAAAAAATAAGCACATATAGAAAAACAATATACTGAAGACCCAAATAAAACAAAACAATTTATCCAATTTCTCTATCTAATATATAAAGCTGAATGTGTGTGTGTGTGTATGTATGTATGTATGTATGTATGTCCGGGATTGGCATCTGAACCGTAGCAGCTACAGCCACAAAATTTTGCACAGTCACACGTCTGGACCCCGAGAGCGTCATAGGCTATGTTGTGAGGTGAAATTTTAACCCCGCGCTTTCCAATTCACCAAACAATTTTGCCCCTATCTACATAATGGGGAAAAAGTGAAAGGAAAAGTGTTGGAGGCGTCGCAGCTACAGGCACAAAATTTTGCACAGTCACACGTCTGGACCCCGAGAGCGTCAAAGCTATATTGTGAGGTGAAATTTTAACCCCGCGCTTTCCAAGTCACCAAACAATTTTGCCCCTATCTACATAATGGGGAAAAAATGAAAGGAAAAGTGTTGGAGGCAAATTAACAGCTGCCAGATGTGAACAAGGGGGACTTAAAGAATGACAGCGATGGCACCAAAGAGTATATACTGTACAGTTGCTAAGGTGGGGCCCCAACATGGGATAATCACACCACCACGGGGATATGAACACACACACAAAATGCGCCACACACTACCACGTGCTCGAACACATATACCACCCTCAGTGCACATTTCACCACACATACACCAACCTCGCCACATAAAAGTAGAAACACAAAAGTCGCCGCTCAAAACTCGCCACGCGCAAAACTCTCCACATGCAAAACTCGCCACACGTGCAAAACTCGCCACACGCAAAACTTGCACACGCAGAAAAATTGCCACACGCAGAAAAATTGCCACATGCACAAAAGTTGCAACACATGCAAAAGTTGCCTCACACAAAACTTGCACATACTCAAAAGGCACCACACATAAAACTCGCCACGCGCAAAACTCGCCATGCGCAAAACTTGCTGCACACAACTTGCTACACTAACCTGTCACATGCAACTCGACACACAAAAAGTTGCTACACGCATGTCGCCACACAAAACTCATCTCACAAAAGTCCCTACATGCATGTCGCCACACGCAACTCAACACACACAACTTGACACACGAAACTCGCCCTAAAACACACACAAGTCTGGTATCCTTCAAAAATAAAAATCTGATTAATAAGCAGACAAACTACAAGAGCAACAAATGTACCATATAGGAATCCGGCAGCTGTCAGTCACATGACCAGTCTATTATGTGTATGTGTGAGCTAATATATACTGCCAGGGGGTGGGCTTACTGTTGGCTGGGGATTTATCAGGCTGCCATTTTAGCTTACAAATACTGAGGTAAAAATACTGACCAAATAACGTGTGAACGAGGGCTAATACAGGAGGAGATGGCATACAGCTATATACTATATACAGGAGATGACACACAGGTATATACTATTTACAGGGGAGATGACACACAGGTATATACTATATACAGGAGGAGATGACACACAGATATATACTATATACAGGAGAGATGACACACAGGTATATACTATATAGAGGAGGAGATGACATACAGGTACATACTACATACAGGAGGAGATGACATACAGGTATATACTATATACAGGAGGAGATGACACACAGGTATATACTATATACAGGAGCAGATTACCTACAGGTATATAGTATATACAGGAGGAGATGACACAGGTATATGCTATGTATAGGAGGAGATGACATACAGGTATATACTATATACAGGAGATGACACACAGATATATACTATATATAGGTGAGATGACACACAGGTATATACTATATACAGGAGATTACATACAGGTATATCTAATATATAAAGCTGAATGTGTGTATGTATGTATGTGTGTATGTCCGGGATTGGCATCTGTACCGTCGCAGCTACAGCCACAAAATTTTGCACAGTCACACGTCTGGACCCCGAGAGCGTCATAGGCTATGTTGTGAGGTGAAATTTTAACCCCGCGCGTTCCAATTCACCAAACAATTTTGCTCCTATCTACATAATGGGGAAAAAGTGAAGGGAAAAGTGTTGGAGGAAAATTGACAGCTGCCAGATGTGAACAATGAGGACTTAAAGAATGAGAGCGATGGCGACAAAGAGTATATACCGTACAGTTGCTAAGGTGGGGCCCCGACATGGGATACTCACCACACACGGGGATATGAACACAAACACAAAATGCGCCACACACTACCACGTGCTTGAACACATATACCACCCTCAGCACACATTTCACCACACACACACCAACCTCGCCACATAAAAGTCGAAACACAAAAGTCACCACTCAAAACTCGCTACATGCAAAACTCGCCATATGCAAAACTAGGCTCACGCAAAACTCGCCACACGTGCAAAACTCACCTCATGGAAAACTCACCTCATGCAAAACTTGCACACACAGAAAAATTGCCACATGTACAAAAGTTGCACCACATGCAAAAGTTGCCTCACACAAAACTTGCACATACTCAAAATGCACCACACATAAAACTCGCCACGCGCAAAACTCGCCATGCACAAATCTTGCTGCACACAACTTGCTACACTAACCTGTCACATGCAACTCAACACACAAAATGTTGCTACACGCATGTCGCCACACAAAACTCATCTCACAAAAGTCGCTACATGCATGTCGCCACACGCAACTCAACACACACAACTTGACACATAAAACTCGCCCTAAAACACACACAAGTCTGGTATTGTCCTTCAAAAATAAAAATCTGATTAATAAGCAAACTACAAGAGCAACAAATGTACCATATAGGAAATACGGCAGCTGTCAGTCACATGACCTGTCTATTATGTGTATGTGTGAGCTAATATATACTGCCAGGGGGGAGGGCTTCCTGTTGGCTGGGGATTTATCAGGCTGCCAATAGCAACCAATCACAGCTCAGCTTCTATTTTGCTACAGTTAATTAACCTGAGCTCTGATTGGTTAATATAGGCAACAAAGACATTCTCAGTATAACAAAGCTAATATATGTTGTGAAATGCTTCTATTTGCTTAGTTTTTGCCTTTTAATAATTACATTTCTATCTATTTGTTTTGTGGTTTTTGTGTGCAGAATAAATTTTTGTTAACACATTCTATTTTGCTAACAGCAGTCATTAACCCGGGCGAAGCCGGGTAGTACAGCTAGTTATAAATATAATGAAAAATAGGGGATCCTTGATAAGCACTTTATATACCTCCTACTGCATATATGTCAGATGTTCATCTGTAGCACAAAGAGATCTCTCAGAGAAATGCGGTAGCGGAATAATAATTAGCTAAAACTTAAGATAATGAACCGTTCTGATGTTTACTAAGAACAATAAAATAGAGGGTTAATGAACCCAAGTCACTTTGAGAAGATGCCCCGGCCGGTGGCAGAGCTTCAATAAATCCGAAAAGGCAGCGCGTAGCAGCCGAATTAGCCGGGTCGGAAACCAGCTGCACGCGCCGCCTATTACCTTAGGTGGAGCTCGTCCTTACGTAGTGGTCCTGTCTTTCTTTAGAGGATATCCCAACTGCTGGGCAATTCTTCAGTTAAGTCCTTCACTACGTTCTCCGCCTCCTGGCGGTATCGTTCTCTGGAGCAAGACCTGCCGTGACGTGTTGAGTCACGTGAGCAGGAAAGTAATTGACAGGCTGAACGTTCAGAGAGTACGGGTCGCCGTAGGGGCCACAATCCTACGCGTTTCGGAAAGAACGCTTTCCTTCTTCAGGGATGGCCTTGGATGACCCGTAAAGCCTTTTTATAGAGAAGTGAGATTGTCTGCTGTTATTACAAAAATCCGAAGAGCTCTATCTCACTATTTAACCCCTTCGGTATAATGGTATCTAAAGTGAATATCCACTTACTTTCTGCTCTGGACATCATAGCAATAAAATTTCCCTTTCTCCAAGGTACTGTTATTTTTTCCAGGCCCAGGATTTCCATGGACTTCGGATCACCATTGTGTTCTACCAAAAAATGCTTAGACAGAGGGTGACCTACATGTTTCTTCTTAATGTTAGCTATATGTTCATTTATCCTTACTTTAAGTGGGCGCTTGGTGCGCCCCACATATAATTTTTCACAAGGGCACCTGATAGCATATATCACCCCCTCTGTATTGCATGAAATAAATTGATTAATTTTATATTTTTTGCCATGATAAATCAATGTATTTTGTTTTTTGGTGTTCGTACTTTTACACATACTGCATTTGCGGCAGGGAAAAAAACCTTTAACACTATTGATAATATGAGTTTGCGTATCACATAGAGGTTGATGCTGAATTGTTGGTGCAACGAAATTACCAAGGTTACGTGCTTTCTTATAAATGAATCTAGGCTGTGTGGGGATATGATCCCCTAAAACCTTATCCTCTCTTAAAATACCCCAATGTTTCTTAACAATTTTTTTTAAGATGGAAGAGTTGGAGTTGAATTGTGTAATAATAGGCACACATCCTAGTTTATGGCTATCATCATTCAAAGATATATTTTTCTTTTTATTTTTATTTTTAAGTAGATCCTGACGGGCTATACAAGAAACTTGGTTTCTTGAAAATTCTAAATCCTTTGGATCATACCCTTTCTCTAAAAATTTAATAGTTAGTGCTTCTGCTTCTGTTTTAAAGTCAAGTGCCCTTGAGCAATTACGGTGCAACCTCATGTACTGACTCTTAGGTACATTAATCAACCATGATGGTAAGTGACAACTGTCCATATGAATGAAACTGTTGACATCGGTCGGTTTGTTATACGTGCAAGTATGAATACAAGAATCCTCAATAAAAATCTTTAGGTCAAGAAAATTGACATTTTTAGTACTAATAGTAGCATTAAAATCCAGAAAAAATTCATTTTTATTAATGTCATTTAAAAATACATTCAAGGATACCGGTCCACCGGACCAAATGAATATAATGTCATCTATATAGCGGCGCCATAGGACCAGGTTCGCGCGATTAGTACCCCCAGGGTGGATATATTCCTCTTCCCACCTACCAACATACAAGTTGGCGTAACTGGGCGCGAACCTGGTCCCCATAGCCGTACCCCATTGCTGGGTATAGTAGTGTCCTTGAAAATTAAAATAATTATGTGTTAAAATGAACAACATGCATTCCTGGAAAAATGCAATCTGTTCCTGAGGTATAGAAGAAAATTTCTTTAAAAAATATGAGACTGATTCACATCCTTTCTGGTGTTCTATAACTGTATATAAAGAAGTTATATCTAATGTGCCAATTATATAGCCATCCTTCCATTCGATCTCATTGAGTATATTGAGAATATGAGAGCTATCTTTAAGGTGAGATGGAAGGAGAGGCACCAATTCCTGTAAGTGCTGGTCTAAAAATTGTGACATATTGGTAGTAAGGCATTTTATGCCCGATATAATGGGACGTCCAGGAGGATTCCGGTGGACCGGTATCCTTGAATGTATTTTTAAATGACATTAATAAAAATGAATTTTTTCTGGATTTTAATGCTACTATTAGTACTAAAAATGTCAATTTTCTTGACCTAAAGATTTTTATTGAGGATTCTTGTATTCATACTTGCACGTATAACAAACCGACCGATGTCAACAGTTTCATTCATATGGACAGTTGTCACTTACCATCATGGTTGATTAATGTACCTAAGAGTCAGTACATGAGGTTGCACCGTAATTGCTCAAGGGCACTTGACTTTAAAACAGAAGCAGAAGCACTAACTATTAAATTTTTAGAGAAAGGGTATGATCCAAAGGATTTAGAATTTTCAAGAAACCAAGTTTCTTGTATAGCCCGTCAGGATCTACTTAAAAATAAAAATAAAAAGAAAAATATATCTTTGAATGATGATAGCCATAAACTAGGATGTGTGCCTATTATTACACAATTCAACTCCAACTCTTCCATCTTAAAAAAAATTGTTAAGAAACATTGGGGTATTTTAAGAGAGGATAAGGTTTTAGGGGATCATATCCCCACACAGCCTAGATTCATTTATAAGAAAGCACGTAACCTTGGTAATTTCGTTGCACCAACAATTCAGCATCAACCTCTATGTGATACGCAAACTCATATTATCAATAGTGTTAAAGGTTTTTTTCCCTGCCGCAAATGCAGTATGTGTAAAAGTACGAACACCAAAAAACAAAATACATTGATTTATCATGGCAAAAAATATAAAATTAATCAATTTATTTCATGCAATACAAAGGGGGTGATATATGCTATCAGGTGCCCTTGTGAAAAATTATATGTGGGGCGCACCAAGCGCCCACTTAAAGTAAGGATAAATGAACATATAGCTAACATTAAGAAGAAACATGTAGGTCACCCTCTGTCTAAGCATTTTTTGGTAGAACACAATGGTGATCCGAAGTCCATGGAAATCCTGGGCCTGGAAAAAATAACAGTACCTTGGAGAAAGGGAAATTTTATTGCTATGATGTCCAGAGCAGAAAGTAAGTGGATATTCACTTTAGATACCATTATACCGAAGGGGTTAAATAGTGAGATAGAGCTCTTCGGATTTTTGTAATAACAGCAGACAATCTCACTTCTCTATAAAAAGGCTTTACGGGTCATCCAAGGCCATCCCTGAAGAAGGAAAGCGTTCTTTCCGAAACGCGTAGGATTGTGGCCCCTACGGCGACCCGTACTCTCTGAACGTTCAGCCTGTCAATTACTTTCCTGCTCACGTGACTCAACACGTCACGGCAGGTCTTGCTCCAGAGAACGATACCGCCAGGAGGCGGAGAACGTAGTGAAGGACTTAACTGAAGAATTGCCCAGCAGTTGGGATATCCTCTAAAGAAAGACAGGACCACTACGTAAGGACGAGCTCCACCTAAGGTAATAGGCGGCGCGTGCAGCTGGTTTCCGACCCGGCTAATTCGGCTGCTACGCGCTGCCTTTTCGGATTTATTGAAGCTCTGCCACCGGCCGGGGCATCTTCTCAAAGTGACTTGGGTTCATTAACCCTCTATTTTATTGTTCTTAGTAAACATCAGAACGGTTCATTATCTTAAGTTTTAGCTAATTATTATTCCGCTACCGCATTTCTCTGAGAGATCTCTTTGTGCTACAGATGAACATCTGACATATATGCAGTAGGAGGTATATAAAGTGCTTATCAAGGATCCCCTATTTTTCATTATATTTATAATAGAGAAATTGGATAAATTGTTTTGTTTTATTTGGGTCTTCAGTATATTGTTTTTCTATATGTGCTTATTTTTTTATTATTATGATGTAAACTATTAGCTTCTATTTCTAATATTAAATTTTGAATATTTACATAGGTATTTTGGGTTTTTTGCGCAAATTTAATTATTTATTATAATTATATAGCAACCAGATACAGTGCAACAATAGTCTATGTAATATAACCCTCCTGAACACATACAAACCCCCAAGATGCCAGATATGAAGCAAACTCCCCAAGAATGAGGGTAAGAAAAAAGCTCTGTCCAACCAGGCTAAATAGCCAATATTGTGGGTGCAGTTAGTACCTGTGTGCCAACCGAACTATCAGACCGCTTATGTAAAGCAATGGTATAGAGCACGAATGTACAAAAGGACATGTGCAAATACGCTCTGTGCCCTGCAAATAAGGCTGCAATTTACCGTGCATAAGAGGTATAACCAGAGGTCTCAGGTCCAGCTGTACAGATAATCCTAAGGCAAAATAAAGCAATGCCCACGGGAGGACAAAGTAACAAAGGGCAAGGATCAGCGTGGGGAAGGACCCAACGCGTGTCGCCGTTGCAAGGACGGCTTCGTCAGGGGAAGAGTACTAAAAGAGCAATCAATATAAGTTTAAATACCTTATGGTGGAATCAGGAAATAAGAGAGACATGCCGGGGGCCGGAACCGGAAGTGGAGGTGAGGGCGGATGAATGCGCACCAGCAGACGTCTCTGCCAGTACTACACAATGCGCATGCGCCCGAATACTTCAGCGCAGCACATTGTGGATGAAATGAAAAGTCGGAGCAAAAACCCATGGAGGGAGGAAAAAAGGGGGTGTGATTGAATGGCGGTGCCAGAGGTAGCCTGCACCTGAACAAAAGGCAGAACAAACACAAACATGGGACATAAAACATAAGACAAAAGACAAGGTGGCAAAAGACACATATACGCATACATGAGGGAACACATGTGAGTACAATAGACCAACAATAGAAGGTATATACTGTAAACAAAAGAGGATATGAAATAAAGCAAAGCATGCTATTAGAACCACATAATGTGTTTATTTATTGAAAAGTCCGAACCAAAACAATAACTTCAGAATATGCATGGAGAAACACATGTGTCCGCCCGCTACCGTATAGGGGTCCAGAGGAGAAATACCATATGGTATACCAACAGTTGTTGAAACAACCGAAAATAGTATTATAAATCTGATAGAAACTAGCGGAATGTATCAAAACCACAATCCCCTAGGAAAATGACACAAAGGAATATACTTGAATAGTATAAACAGCTGGTATAGAAGGTTGGAACAAGAAGATGGCTCATGACCAAGGTGTGGAAAAATTAATTAACCTATACGCATACAGAGCTATTGGCAATTGGAATATGATGGCACAATACACGATAAGGGAAATATATAAAACAGTTGGATCTAGCTTGGGGTCGTGGTTTAAAGACTGAAGTGTACACGCATCCATACGATATTTGTAGTACATATAGATCCACAATTTGCCAAATGGTAAATAATGGCACAACATACGATAGAGTGACATAAGCCACACTGCTAGATCTAGAAAATTCTAAAATCGGACCGTAGATCACAGGCTGAAAAATACAGGTACTTATACAGTCCATTTGGTACATATAGACCCACAATGAGCCGGGTGGGATAACCATGTTACCCAAAAGCACTCATGGACTAAAATGGAACGCGATGTACTGCTGCAAGAATCTCTCAAAACTAATTTGTCTCAACATGAAGTATATATAAATCATCAGGCTAAGGTCCTATCATCCATATGGGCATGTGATGTCTTGATTGATGTTTGTCTCAACATGAAGTATATACAAATCATCAGGCTAAGGTCCTATCATCCATATGGGCATGTGATGTCTTGATTGATGTTTCCTTGTTTCCTCCTAGCCACCGATCCTTACTCCAAAGTTGCATGGACAGATGTTGAAGAGTACACACAAAAACTTGATCATGCTTAGATCCATGTATCAGGAATAATTGTACTACCCAAGGGCCGATGAGAAAATTTAGACAGTAGAGCCAATAATGAAGACCACCTAAAAGGGACACATAGAACATACAGTCAAAAGTTGGTTTAGCCCAAAAAGCCAGTGAAAAGGAGATCCTCATTTATACCTAGAGGAGCTGTACAGTGTAATGAAAAAATCCAGCGGGCTTCTGCTTGCAAAAGTTTGCGTTCAAGTGATTCTCCTCTGCCCGAGCCTCTAACATGTTCAAGACCAACAATCCTGGTCCCTGTGTATCTACCTGCATGATTTGATAAAAAGTGAGACGCCACTGTAGTAAGAATTTTATTCCTACGGGAGTCAGCCGATGCCATGTTAATGGTGGAAAAATGTTTCTGAATGCGTCGGCGCAGCTCCTGGGACGTCTGTCCAACATATAGAAGTGGACAAGGGCAGATAATCGCATAGATGACATTTGTGGTCTTGCAGTTGATGTAAGACTTCAACCCATGTTTAATCTGGTCAGTAGGATTACAGAAAAAATCTCTAGCAGGGTGCATATACTGGCAGATATTACAATCTCCGCACGGAAAGGAACCCCTCAACGAGATGCCCCGATTAAGCCTTGTAGTGGGCCTGGTGTAATGGCTTCTTGTCAAAATGTCTCTAAGGTTAGGCGCCCTCCTAGCGGTAATTAATGGCCGTTCACTAACAATTTGCGATGTCGCTAAGTCTGTTGTAAGAATATCCCAGTGTTTCTGCAAGATGTTTCTTACCTTGGACCAGTGGGTGTTGTATCCAGTAATGAAACGGACAAATTTATCCGGAGGTTTCTTTCTTGGTTCCAAGAGGGAAATTTGTGACTGACAATTGGCCCTCTGGTATGCTTGAGAAATGCATTTGTTGGGGTAGGTCCTTCTTTTGAATCTCCTGGTCAGGTCTGATGCTTCTCTTTGAAAGTCCTCATCGAGCGTGCAGTTCCTTCTGGTTCTAAGAAATTGCCCAATAGGGACCCCCTTCTTTGTGTGAAACGGGTGGAAACTGCGAAACTCTAAAAGGTTGTTTGTAGCTGTAGGCTTGCGATACAAGCAAGTGGACAAAAGGCCATCACGATTTGCCACATTAAGGTCCAGAAAGCTCACTGAGGAGGAAGAACATGAGAAGGTCAGAAAAATATTCAGCAGATTGTCATTAAGCGAATTTACGAATGTCCCAACCTCATCCTGGGAGCCTGACCAAATGAAAAATACATCATCGATGTATCTGGACCAACATCGTACCTTGGATTGAAACACCACGGAATTATAGACGATGGTAGATTCCCACCAACCCAAAAAGAGATTGGCCAGAACTGGGGCACAGCGGGCCCCCATCGCCACGCCGGAGACTTGGAGATAAAAATTCCTGTCAAATAAAAAGAAGTTATGTGTAAGAATGAAATCAAGGAGGTCCACTAAGAAGGAATCATGCATCCTGTCTGAGTTTGATTGTAGATCCAAAAAAAAGAGTACAGCCTGTAAACCATGATCATGTTCGATATTTGAGTATAGAGACTCAACGTCACAGGTAACCATGATCTCACCCTGGGCCAAGGTGACCCCTTGTAAAGAAGCAATGAAATGTGAGGAGTCTCTGATATACGAGGGAAGCTCCAGGACCAAAGGTTGTAAAAAGAAGTCAATGTATATACAGGCCTTCTCACAAAGACTCCCTATGCTAGAAACAATGGGACGGCCGGGCGGTTTGCAAATGTCTTTGTGTAGTTTGGGCAACATATAGAACGTTGACGTAGTAGGATGTTTTACCCAAATAAAGTCCCGTTCCCCCGTATTAATTATACCCAACTCCAAGGCTCTGTCAATCAAAGTTCTTAATTTGGTCGAATAAACGCCCGTAGGATCTGACGGGAGTTTACAATAGTATCTCACATTATCGAGTTGTCTGTGTGCTTCTTCAATATAAAGGTCATGGGGCCAAAGGACAATGTTGCCTCCCTTGTCTGCCTCACGTATGATAAACTCATTATTAGATTTCAAGCCAGACAATGCACGTTTCTCCAACAATGTCAGATTATCAATGACAGGGATCCCAATAGGTAATGCCTCAATGTCCCTTTTGGCCATTTCAAAAAAAATTCTAACAGCAGGAACAATTGAGAAAGGTGGCGAAACACAAGATTTGTTTCTGTGCGGAAACTTAGACCTACCTGTGTCATCTTGCCCTTCACGTAACAGGTCCATGAGGTCCTGAAATACTCTCTGTTCAGTCTGGTCCATGAAAGGAGTGACATGCGGTTTGTTGTGAAGAACCTGTAGGACGATTTTTCTACAGAACAAAAAGAGATCTTTTATTAAAGTAAATTTGTCCACCTGTTGAACTGGAGAAAAGGTTAAGCCTTTCGAAAGAACAGAAGTCTCGTGTATAGACAGGACATGTCCGGATAAGTTGACAATCTGGAGAGCATCTCCCTGATCATACTCACGGATACTATCCAAATTTGGTGAATTCACTTGTGAAGTTGTCTCCGTGGATTGCGGCGTGGTGGCCTGTAGCTGTGGCTCCTGATGACTTGAGCAGACCCGCCTCCTACGTCCACGCCTGGTCCTGGGTCGGTGTCGCTTTCCGCCGAAGATAAAAAATCGCTTGAGGTATATGCCTCTAAAGATGGAGAAGGTCTCTCGGCGCTGGTGACTTGTCGTCTGCGGTTGAGGCCTCGGCGTCTGTTTCCCTGGTGTGTCCAGGGAAATGCTGCCTTATTATCAAAGTCTGTTTTGTCCCTCAAAACTTTCGAACGCTTTTTGGACAAAATTTCCTTATCATATTTGTCAAGCAAGTCCTTGAGTTTTATTTTAAAGGGCTGGACCTGAGAAACCTCATCAAATTTGTCCAATTTGGCTTCCAAGTTTTTAATCTCAGCTTTAACAGTGGATAATAGCTCTCTATCATGCGTGATGAGAAGATTAATCAGAATATTGGAGCATCGTACCAGACCTTGTTCCCACAAGTTGCGAAAGGTGGGGGATGGTTCCCAAGCAGGAAAAATAGAGACCCTAAACCCCCTAGGTATGATGTTGAGTTTCAAATATTCCTCCAAACATCGAATGTTCCAGAGTAGCCTAATGCCATGTTTTTGTGAGGCAATCAGCTCTGTGGTATGACCCAAAAAATCTGAGTCACCTGGAACATCATTAGATTCCACAAAGGCATTAGAAGATGCGGCCCTCCATGCCGCCTCACGTGTATCCCAGTCCATGGGCCCAAACGTGTCTAACACAATACCTGCTCAAAATGTCTCTATATAACAAAAATACAGTATAAGCTATAATAAGCTGTGTGCTGCTGGTCAGAAAGGCAACATAGTGCCCAAACAACAACAATGACAAAGCAAGATTACCAGCGCACAACTTGTTATGAATATTAAGTATAACGGGGTGCAGAAGAGTGGCAATATAACATGAAAGGCAAAAAAGAGAAGGAAAAGAACCACTCTACAAAACTGCACACCACAATGTACTATAGAATATATAAAAGGCAACTTTTATTGATACATATAATAAAAACATTTAAAACCAATGGTGTACAACAATCCCCACACTGATCCACCAATGTGATAAAAAGAGGGGGGGAGGAGGGGGGAGGGGGAGGATGTATCCTGAAACATATACAGAAGCAATGTCTCACATCAATAAATAGTGGATCAACATAATTATATAGCAACCAGATACAGTGCAACAATAGTCTATGTAATATAACCCTCCTGAACACATACAAACCCCCAAGATGCCAGATATGAAGCAAACTCCCCAAGAATGAGGGTAAGAAAAAAGCTCTGTCCAACCAGGCTAAATAGCCAATATTGTGGGTGCAGTTAGTACCTGTGTGCCAACCAAACTATCAGACCGCTTATGTAAAGCAATGGTATAGAGCACGAATGTACAAAAGGACATGTGCAAATACGCTCTGTGCCCTGCAAATAAGGCTGCAATTTACCGTGCATAAGAGGTATAACCAGAGGTCTCAGGTCCAGCTGTACAGATAATCCTAAGGCAAAATAAAGCAATGCCCACTGGAGGACAAAGTAACAAAGGGCAAGGATCAGCGTGGGGAAGGACCCAACGCGTGTCGCCGTTGCAAGGACGGCTTCGTCAGGGGAAGAGTACTAAAAGAGCAATCAATATAAGTTTAAATACCTTATGGTGGAATCAGGAAATAAGAGAGACACGCCGGGGGCCGGAACCGGAAGTGGAGGTGAGGGCGGATGAATGCGCACCAGCAGACGTCTCTGCCAGCACTACACAATGCGCATGCGCCCGAATACTTCAGCGCAGCACATTGTGGATGAAATGAAAAGTCGGAGCAAAAACCCATGGAGGGAGGAAAAAAGGGGGTGTGATTGAATGGCGGTGCCAGAGGTAGCCTGCACCTGAACAAAAGGCAGAACAAACACAAACATGGGACATAAAACATAAGACAAAAGACAAGGTGGCAAAAGACACATATACGCATACATGAGGGAACACATGTGAGTACAATAGACCAACAATAGAAGGTATATACTGTAAACAAAAGAGGATATGAAATAAAGCAAAGCATGCTATTAGAACCACATAATGTGTTTATTTATTGAAAAGTCCGAACCAAAACAACAACTTCAGAATATGCATGGAGAAACACATGTGTCCGCCCGCTACCGTATAGGGGTCCAGAGGAGAAATACCATATGGTATACCAACAGTTGTTGAAACAACCGAAAATAATATTATAAATCTGATAGAAACTAGCGGAATGTATCAAAACCACAATCCCCTAGGAAAATGACACAAAGGAATATACTTGAATAGTATAAACAGCTGGTATAGAAGGTTGGAACAAGAAGATGGCTCATGACCAAGGTGTGGAAAAATTAATTAACCTATACGCATACAGAGCTATTGGCAATTGGAATATGATGGCACAATACACGATAAGGGAAATATATAAAACAGTTGGATCTAGCTTGGGGTCGTGGTTTAAAGACTGAAGTGTACACGCATCCTCACCCAACCGCCTCCAAGACTTCTCCAGAATATCCCCCATCCTCTGGAATTCTTTGCCCCAACACGTCCAACTATCAACCACATTTGGATCCTTCAGACGGAACCTGAAAACCCATCTCTTCAGGAAATCCCACAGCCTGCACTGACCCCGCTGCCTCCTGACCATTACTGAAGCTACCGCCTCACCAACGCCGGAGCTACTGCATCCCTCAACCTATTGTCTCCTTCCCCACCATCCTGTAGAATGTAAGCCCGCAAGGGCAGGGTCCTCGCCCCTCTGAATCAGTCTGTCATTGTTAGTTTGTTTACTGTAAGTGATATCTGTAATTTGTATGTAACCCCTTCTCATGTACAGCACCATGGAATTAATGGTGCTATAGAAATAATAATAATTATGGGACACAGTGACGGTCACTATTATGGGGTACAATGACTGACAATATTATGGGGGTTCAGTGACGGTCACTATTATGGGGGCACAGTAACGGTCACTATTATGGGGCACAGTGACGGTTACTATTATGGGGGTACAGTAATGGTCACTATTATGGGGGCACAGTGACAGTTACTATATGGGATACAGTGACAGTTACTATTATGGGGGCACAGCGACGGTCACTAATATGGGGGCAGGGTGACGGTCACTATTATGGGGGCACAGTGACGGTTACTATTATGGGGGTACAGTAATGGTCACTATTATGGGGGCACAGTGACAGTTACTATATGGGATACAGTGACAGTTACTATTATGGGGGCACAGTGACAGTTACTATATGGGATACAGTGAGTTACTATTATGGGGGCACAGCGACGGTCACTATTATGGGGGCACAGTGACAGTTACTATATGGGATACAGTGACAGTTACTATTATGGGAGCACAGTGAAGGTCACTATTATGGGGGCACAGTGACGGTCACTATTATGGGGGCACAGTGACGGTGACTATTATGGGGGCACAGTGACGGTGACTATTATGGGAGCACAGTGAAGGTCACTATTATGGGGGCACAGTGACGGTCACTATTATGGGGGCACAGTGACAATTACAATATGGGATACAGTGAGTTACTATTATGGGGCACAGTGACGGTCACTATTATGGGGGCACAGTGACGGTCACTATTATGGGGGCACAGTGACGGTCACTATTATGGGGGCACAGTGACGGTCACTATTATGGGGCACAGTGACGGTTACTATTATGGGGGCACAGTGACGGGCACTATTATGGGGGCACAGTGACAGTTACTATATGGGATACAGTGACAGTTACTATTATGGGGGCACAGTGACAGTTACTATATGGGATACAGTGAGTTACTATTATGGGGGCACAGCGACGGTCACTATTATGGGGGCACAGTGACAGTTACTATATGGGATACAGTGACAGTTACTATTATGGGAGCACAGTGAAGGTCACTATTATGGGGGCACAGTGACGGTCACTATTATGGGGGCACAGTGACGGTGACTATTATGGGGGCACAGTGACGGTGACTATTATGGGAGCACAGTGAAGGTCACTATTATGGGGGCACAGTGACGGTCACTATTATGGTGGCACAGTGACGGTCACTATTATGGGGCACAGTGACGGTCACTATTATGGGGGCACAGTGACGGTCACTATTATGGGGGCACAGTGACGGTCACTATTATGGGGGCACAGTGACAGTTACTATATGGGATACAGTGACAGTTACTATTATGGGAGCACAGTGAAGGTCACTATTATGGGGGCACAGTGACGGTCACTATTATGGGGGCACAGTGACGGTGACTATTATGGGGGCACAGTGACGGTGACTATTATGGGAGCACAGTGAAGGTCACTATTATGGGGGCACAGTGACGGTCACTATTATGGGGGCACAGTGACAATTACAATATGGGATACAGTGAGTTACTATTATGGGGCACAGTGACGGTCACTATTATGGGGGCACAGTGACGGTCACTATTATGGGGGCACAGTGACGGTCACTATTATGGGGGCACAGTGACGGTCACTATTATGGGGCACAGTGACGGTCACTATTATGGGGGCACAGTGACAGTCACTATTATGGGGGCACAGTGACGGTCACTATTATGGGGGCACAGTGACAGTTACTATATGGGATACAGTGACAGTTACTATTATGGGAGCACAGTGAAGGTCACTATTATGGGGGCACAGTGACGGTCACTATTATGGGGGCACAGTGACGGTGACTATTATGGGGGCACAGTGACGGTGACTATTATGGGAGCACAGTGAAGGTCACTATTATGGGGGCACAGTGACGGTCACTATTATGGGGGCACAGTGACGGTCACTATTATGGGGCACAGTGACGGTCACTATTATGGGGGCACAGTGACGGTCACTATTATGGGGGCACAGTGACGGTCACTATTATGGGGCACAGTGACGGTCACTATTATGGGGGCACAGTGACAGTCACTATTATGGGGGCACAGTGACGGTCACTATTATGGGGGCACAGTGACGGTCACTATTATGGGGGCACAGTGACGGTCACTATTATGGGGGCACAGTGACGGTCACTATTATGGGGGCACAGTGACGGTCACTATTATGGGGGCACAGTGACAGTCACTATTATGGGGGCACAGTGACGGTCACTATTATGGGGGCACAGTGACAGTCACTATTATGGGGCACAGTGACGGTCACTATTATGGGGGCACAGTGACAGTCACTATTATGGGGGCACAGTGACGGTCACTATTATGGGGGCACAGTGACGGTCACTATTATGGGGGCACAGTGACGGTCACTATTATGGGGGCACAGTGACGGTCACTATTATGGGGGCACAGTGACGGTCACTATTATGGGGGCACAGTGACAGTCACTATTATGGGGCACAGTGACGGTCACTATTATGGGGGCACAGTGACAGTCACTATTATGGGGGCACAGTGACGGTCACTATTATGGGGTCACAGTGACGGTCACTATTATGGGGGCACAGTGACGGTCACTATTATGGGGGCACAGTGACAATTACAATATGGGATACAGTGAGTTACTATTATGGGGCACAGTGACGGTTACTATTATGGGGCACAGTGACGGTTACTATTATGGGGGCACAGTGACGGTCACTAATATGGGGGCACAGTGACAGTCACTATTATGGGGGCACAGTGACGGTCACTATTATGGGGGCAGTGACGGTCACTATTATGGGGGCACAGTGACGGTCACTATTATGGGGGCACAGTGACGGTCACTATTATGGGGGCACAGTGACGGTCACTATTATGGGGGCACAGTGACAGTCACTATTATGGGGGCACAGTGACGGTCACTATTATGGGGGCACAGTGACAGTCACTATTATGGGGCACAGTGACGGTCACTATTATGGGGGCACAGTGACAGTCACTATTATGGGGGCACAGTGACGGTCACTATTATGGGGGCACAGTGACGGTCACTATTATGGGGGCACAGTGACGGTCACTATTATGGGGGCACAGTGACGGTCACTATTATGGGGGCACAGTGACGGTCACTATTATGGGGGCACAGTGACAGTCACTATTATGGGGCACAGTGACGGTCACTATTATGGGGGCACAGTGACAGTCACTATTATGGGGGCACAGTGACGGTCACTATTATGGGGTCACAGTGACGGTCACTATTATGGGGTCACAGTGACGGTCACTATTATGGGGGCACAGTGACAATTACAATATGGGATACAGTGAGTTACTATTATGGGGCACAGTGACGGTTACTATTATGGGGCACAGTGACGGTTACTATTATGGGGGCACAGTGACGGTCACTAATATGGGGGCACAGTGACAGTCACTATTATGGGGGCACAGTGACGGTCACTATTATGGGGGCACAGTGACGGTCACTATTATGGGGGCACAGTGACGGTCACTATTATGGGGGCACAGTGACGGTCACTATTATGGGGTAAGCGGAAATCCACACTATGAGAATCTTTGCTCGGTCTGAGCCCTGATTTCTCTCAGCCTCCGGCATTGCGGCGCTGATCCCGACACTTGTATATCCAGCAGCACATCCGGCTTTCCGACTTTCTCTCCCGCCATCGAGCTCGGTCGCTGTTTGACAACATCACAACGGGTCGCAATAAAGTTGAGTGAAGACGTCGCCCGTTGCTAGGACGCAGGGTTGAGGACGCCTCTGTACGGAAGATGAGTGGGCGACGGTCCAACGAGCCAATCAGGAAGCTTCGTGGGCCTGATGACGTCACTGCCCGGGAAGCAGTCGTACGGACGGTGGAGGTGTCCGGAGAGCAGGTGAGGTGGTCGCTGGGGGTCTTCGTTTGCCTGTAGCGATCGCTGTGTAGGGACTGGGGACATTAGTACTACAACACTCAGCATGCCTCCCAGCGGTCGGGCTAAATGGCGACAACCCATCTGCGATCTGTGTATATACAGTCTGGAGGGTCCCAGATCTTCCCTCACTGGTCCCGGCCCCAGAGGATGTGATGAGGCCACACCGGCAGCCGGACATTATGTGACCCCGGGGCGCCCCCTTCTTGTAGACCCCTGGGCAGTTGGATCCGTCCTTGGTAGCAGACCCACCAGGCCAGCTGGGCCCCCATTGATTGCAGACCCCCTGGGGCACGTGATCCCACAATTTCCCCAGAACAGGTGGTCCCCCCTACTTGTGGATTCCTTGGGGCAGCCTGTTAGCAGACTTCTCAGTCCCTATTGTTGGAGGACCCCCTGGGGCAGCCAGTTCCCTCTGTTTGCAGACCCCTTGGGGCATCCAATACATTCCCTTCATGTTTGCGGACCCCCTGGGAGAGCCGGTCCCCCTGATTGCAGATGCCACCCCCCCCAGTCCTTACTCCTATTTGCAGACTTCTCGCGAGCCCCCCCGTTTGCAGTGTCCACACCCCCCCTCCCCCGATTTGTAGCGATTCCCTCCTGTCATGTTTGCAGACCCCCTGGGAGAGGCAGTCCCCCACTTTGCAGCCCCCCCTCCCCCGCTCAGCTGCTCTTTTTTCCTGTGTGCAGACCCTCCAGGACAGCTGTTCCCCGCTACAGTTTGCAGACCCCTTAAAGGCAGCTGGTCCCCCCTATGAATGAGGATCTTCCAGTTTGTCTCCAGTCTTTTCTTCAATGAGGGGGGAGCCGGTAAGTTTGTGTTCCGTACAGCAGCCTGGTGCCCCTGGTGCCGGTGTTATTCTCCTCATCGCCCCTCCCCGAGAGGACAATCCACAGATGGCTAAAGAGCTTAGTGCCTCCTCCCAGAGTGAGCAAGCAGACTTATCGCCGGCCATAATGACCGACCTGCAGGAGCCGGCAGCGCTCTCCGACACCGGCCACAGTCCTGAGTGGTGGGTAAGTGCCCTGTGCACATGGGGGGTCTGCTGTGATGGTAGTAGGGTAGAGCCCCGGCTACAGTGCTGGGTGGGGGGCAGCAGCCTGTGCCTGGGAATCTTCAGTAGGAGTACTAGTAATAATAGGAGGAGGACGTGAAAGGCTGGAGCATCTTGATCCTGGGATGGTGACACTGGGGCTCCCTCTACCAGCGCTCATTTCCCACAGAGATACAGCACGGAGGAGTGAGCGCTGTCAGCACTTGCAGCAGTACAATTAACTCCTTACATGCTTCGGTGAATGGTGACTGCTACATGTAAGGAGTTTGACAGAGGCAGATTTCTCCCTCTGTCACTTCGTCGCCTCCCCGCAGCGCAATCCCTGGGAGCTGATGGTTCTTATGGCATCTCTAGGCCTAACAATGGTCTCTGGGCCTGCCATAGTCCACAGCCTAGGATATTGTGCAGGAGGCATGGTGTATTAGGCGGCCGGGCAGTATAAGCGGGCGGGACGCACCGCACTCTATAGGTAGTGTACACAATGCTGGAGTATTATTCTTATTCGGCAATTTCTTTTTTTTCTTTTTCTGTTTTTTTACAGGTTTAATGACGAAAATAAAAAAATGACAATAATAAAATACAATGCAGCGCGGGGCCCTGATGTGAATACACTTAAAAGCATCCGAAAATAGTGGGCACTGAAGGGCGTTATGGAAAGGGTTAAATGACTTTGGGCCGCTGATCTCACCCCACCATTACACAGATAGTGACGGGCCGCATCAAAGTCAGGTCACGGTAGCCTGGACCCGATGTTGGCCCAATTTGCTGCCCAGAACACATTTGGGCCGGGCTGGAGGGGCCTCACTATCTGTGTAATGGCGGGGTGAGATCAGTGGCTCAGTCATTTAACCCATTCAATAACGCCCTTCAGTGCCCACTTTGACGCCCATTTTTGTGCCAGTTTTATCACTTTCGTAGCTGTTTTATAAGTGTATTCACACCAGGGCTCCACGCTGCATTGTATTTTATTCTATTTTTTATTTTTCTTGTTATGACTTAAAAATAAATAAATAAATAAAAAATAGAAACTGCCAAATAAGAAATGAACTCCAGCTTCGTGTAGTGTAAGGTATTATCTATAGAATCGGAGGATCACGTGTACAAGCAGGGCTGTGGGGTCGGCAAGCCAAACCTCCGACTCCACAGCCCCGTGGACAAGTCCCCTTGTGGGGCTAGGAAATATCGGGTGTGTATATAATATAGAATTATTTTTTATAGATAAAAACGATCCAATTTTTCAGAAAGTCAATTTAATCCAATAAAAACGAGCGCCTCACATTAAATCAACCCCTTCACGACATGCGCCGTATATGTACTGCGCTGCGCGAGCTGCGTCCCCACAAAGCGAAGTATACATGCGGTGACCGAGTGAAGATCGCTGCTGACAGCGGCCGTCCATGCACGTCGCTCCTCCTCCCACATCGGCGATCGCTGGGATTGGCTGGTCAGAATTGATCAGCCAATCATAGCAATATCACAATACAGTTGTAAAAAAAAAAATAAAAACATGTGACACACTGTCCTTGGTGCTGTCTCCGATCACTGCAGTCACAATGGATGGGGCGGTCGCGACGTCACCTCGGCTGATTGGTCGGTAACTATTGTTTAGCCAAATCAGCATCAACAGAGTTAATCTAAAATAGCGATCACCGCTCTGCACCACATTTTTACCTCAGAGTGGTTCTACATCCCCTTTGTTACCTGATGGAGAGAAATTCATTGGTGGCCAGTGCAGTCCTCCTGCCCGTAAGAGATTACAATCTGGTGGGGGACGCAAAATACAAATCTACAATGAGGTGGGGGGGAACACAAAATACAGGTGTGTATTTACAGTGAGGGTGCAGCCATCTTGTGGGAGTGGAGGATAGATAAAGGCTGCATGAGCTAGTCACCGGCCAGTATGTGTGGCGCTTGTGTGTGGTGGAGTTTGATGGACTGTTAATTTCAGATAACTAATGAAGACGCGCCACATGTCGGTGTTCGTGGGTGATCTGCTGGCGCACATAGACGTACAGTGGACATGGGATTTCTAGAAGTCCCATCCACTATGCTGTAACACCTGGCAGCTGCGTACTTGACGCTACCTAAATACACAGCGTCAAACTTACAGCAAATCCTGAACAGGGGAAGTACCCTCCGAGTGCTAGGCAGCTGCTTAGAAGACCCCATGGCTGCTGTTTTTTGGCACAAGGTTAGAGGAGGCTGGGTTATTATAAAGCTAGGAAATTTACATCACGTGGCCTTTTCGAACGATTAACAAGCCATAACCCTAACAGGCTAATTAAGGTCTGAAACCTTGGTCAACAAAAATCTCCAAAAGTGCCCAAACTTTTGCATCTGCCCATTTTTTTTTTAATCATTTTTAAAATGTAAAAAATGCATTTTTTTTTTTTGCTGTGCTACGTGCCGATATAGACAAATGCAGCTCTGCTACAGGCAAAAATAGTGACATGCACACACCCCATACATTACCACATGCTGCGGTTCCTGCAGCTGCTCAGGTCCTGCAGCTGCTCAGGTTCCTGCAGCTTCTCAGGTTCCTGCAGCTTCTCAGGTTCCTGCAGCTTCTCAGGTTCCTGCAGCTTCTCAGGTTCCTGCAGCTTCTCAGGTTCCTGCAGCTTCTCAGGTTCCTGCAGCTTCTCAGGTTCCTGTAGCTTCTCAGGTTCCTGCAGCTTCTCAGGTTCCTGCAGCTTCTCAGGTTCCTGCAGCTGCTCAGGTTCCTGCAGCTGCTCAGGTCGTGCAGCTGCTCAGGACCTGCAGCTGCTCAGGTCCTGCAGCTGCTCAGGTCCTGCAGCCTCTGGTCAGTCCTGGAAGCTTCCTCTCCTGCTCTGTACCAATCACACAGATTCGGGTCAGACAGGATGAGAGGCAGCAGCTCTCTGATCAGCAAGGACACGGTGTGTGCTTTCTTCCATCATCCAAGAAAGCTGTCTCCAGGCTATAAGATGCACACATTAGTTGTTCTTGCTAAGAAATGTGTCTTATAGTCTGAAAAATTCAGTATTTAATTTTTTTTTATTTTTTTTTTTAATTGGGAAAAATGGGATATTATTATCATAATAATATTATTTAATATTAGTGTTATCATTTTTAGTAAAACTTTTAATATTTTCAATTTTTGATTTAGTTTTGACATATATTTTTTGTGGGCTCCCTAGGGGACTTGAGCTTGTGGTCATTTGTACTATATACTGTGGTGCTACAGTATATAGAATATACTACAGTATTGCTGTACATGGGGAAATTACTGGTCTCCTATGGCGGCCAGCCACAGGCTAAGCTTCATGAGTACAAAAAAGTGTAGAAAGGGGCTTTCAGAAGACCCCGACTGTCCAAGCAGCCCGTCGGCACCAAGCGATCGTGTTGATGGGGGTTGGGACACTCATCCACCCACAGTGGAGTGGGCGCAGCTCTTGGTTGGTGATGTATGTCTGGGTTTTGGGAAGGAGTTAAACAGCAATGATCAGGGTTGGATCTTAGAAGCTGGTGCCGGCTGTGTAGCACAGCTAGCACCCATAGTGTATGGAACTGGCTGTACTACTGAGACTGCTCCATATATGTGCACCTGAAATGCGCTGTACAAGTATGGCAGATGTCAGGAAGGGGCTCCATATTCTTTTCTTTCACTGCTAATGTGTCATCCGCTGCATAGTGACGCCACGTCACAGAACCATGGCCGATAGTCTTGGCTCATATGGCGGTAATTCAGCTGAGCTGCGTATCACAAATTATCTACCACTTATTACATGCGTCAAATTCATCATGTTCTAACCAGGATATTCTTTGTCTCTTATTTGTATCTACAGATGTTTTGGGTGAAAAGCAATGGAGTTAGGAAAGGGTAAACTCCTGAGAAGCGGCCTCAATGCCTTGTACCAGGCCATACATCCGGTGCACGGCTTAGCCTGGACAGATGGCAAACAAGTCATTCTAACCGCCTTGCACCTTCACAATGAAGACCCCAAATTTGGCAGCTCTGTGGTGATCGGACAATTTGAACATGTCCACGGCCTCTACTGGGGTCCAGCTCATGCCAGCGACATACCCGCACTCCTGGCCGTCCAGCACAAGAAACACGTGACCGTCTGGCAGCTGTATTACAATAATTCAGAGAAGAACAAGTTGGTTGTTTCTCAGACCTGTGAAGTCGGGGACCCCCTGCCTGTTCTCCCGCAGGGCTGCGTGTGGCACCCAAGCAAAGACATCTTGGTTATTTTAACCAAACGGGACGTTTCTGTCTTGTATTCCGCACGCTCGGAAAACGCTAGCGTTAAGGCGGACATCAAAAGCACGGGGGTTGTTCATTGCGCTTGCTGGACTAAAGATGGAAGCCGTTTGGTTGTCGCCATCAGTAGCTCACTCTACTCTTATATTTGGGACGGCAAGCACAAAATGTTAAATCCCTGCACTTTTTGCCCCATATTTGATGTCGGTGGGTACATTTGTGCTATCGAATCTACGGTTGACTCTCAGGTGGCTGTCGCTACAGAGCTTCCTCTAGATAGGTTATGTGCATTAAATTCTGGCATTGCATTCGACATCCCCGCAACCTCTGAAACGACTCCCTCCGTCCAACCAGCCCTGCTGCTCATGGACGAAGAGTTCTCCTTAGACGTGGGGCGAAAATCAACTGATTCTGGGACTTCCCTATCTACAGATTCGCCGGTTACTTCACCCGGGACTGTGGACCTAACCCATATCTTGATCAATCACTCTAAATCTGATCTGAGTCCGCTTCTCAACTTGAAACGTAAGGACTATATAACGGGAAGCGGACAAGACTCCTCACATCTGATCCTTGTAAATTTCGAGAAGAAAGTGACGTCCACAAGGAAGGTCAGCATCCCTGGGATTCTTGTCCCCGACATCTTGGCATTCGATCCTGGTGCGCATATCGTAGCTGTTGCTTCAAATACATGTAGCCATGTTCTAGTCTACTCATTGACGTCTACTAACATGCCCAACATCCAGCAAATCCAACTTGAGAAGAACGAGCGGCCTAAAGGTTTGTACTTCCTGACTGATAAGATGCTCTTAGTGCTGGTTGGGAGGCAGAAGACATGCGACCCGGCTTTCCTTCCGTCTTCCAGCTCCGATAAGTATATCATCCGTCTGATGGTGAAGGAGGTTATGTTTGACGACGACTCCGAGATCCCGAGCGCACACTCGAGCTTTGACTCCTCAGCTTTATTACAAGGAAGGAAGAAGTATGTGGACTCTTTATACAAAGATGAGCACTCTCCCACGTGCCGTGAGCTTTTGATCCCGGGAAGTTCCTCTGGACGTCAGTCTTTAAGTAAAAAGCAGCTCATAGAAGAGATCCGTGGTTACAACTGCGATCAAAGCCCTTCGTCCAGCGCCAGCGATTTCGAGGATAAAAAGACCACGATCACTTTACATAACTTAGACACCGAGCCAAAAAATCGGTCTGTACTGTTAGGTCTAGAGGCACATCGGAAGCCTTCCAGTAGACCGGCATCTCCAAAACTGCAATCCCAAGTGTGCAAGAACCTATCGAAGAACGCCACCTCAGTCCCTGACCATGATATTCTACATGTGTCCCGCAACCTGGAGCGACTTTGCTGCAACATGTCTAATCTCCAACAACGCCTATCAGATCTGACAGACCTGGCGCAGAACGGAAGGAAGTCCTATCTGTCCTACCCATCCTTTAGAGAGGCTCCGTTTGTTACCATCATATGCCAGGTATTTCCCTTGTTTTACTCATGGGTTCTATTGCTAAAAATGTAGTTCCATCCAAAACTTAAAAATGACCAACATTGTCCCTCACCCTTCCGGAATCTCAAACGTGAGGTGCCGAAGGGTCTGCATGGCAGCAGATGATCCCCTGTGGTAGCCGTGTTGGTATTCCTTAGAAGCCTTACATGCTGGACTTCATAGAAGACAATTCTATTAGCTATCTACCGTTCAGTATATAGAATTAATCATAGGCTCAAGTAATCTTAAGGAACGTAGAAAAAAAGAGAGCTGTTAAAAATATAAAATTGAAAAATCTACAAATTCAAATCCAATTTCCCTACCCTCACTAAAGAGGATGTCCACTACTTTATCATTGATGACCTAGCCTTAGGATAGGTCATAGATGTCTGATTGGTCAGGGTCCGACACCCGACACTCCCGCCGACCAGATGTTCTTATTGCCGGTGGCCGCCGGCTGGGAATGCGCATTTGCGGCGTTGCTTCGTCTTCTGATAGTGGCTGTGACTAAGTACTGCACGCTTCCTATTGATTTGAAAAGGAGGTGGATGTGCAGTATCCAGTCACGACCACGATCAGATGGTGGAGCTGCTCCGCAATTGAGCATTTCCGGCCACTGACACCGAGCACAGCTGATGAACTGGGTTACCGGGTGTCGGACCCCAACCGATTAGACATTGGTGACCTTTCCTAAGGATGGTTCATCAGTGATAAACTAGTGGACAACCTCCTTAAATATATAAACATTAAACCAAATTTTAATAGTCAGTGTCATCCATGTAAGTCCAATCTATCAAAATGTAAAATAATTTAACTCGTACTGTAAACTACTTAATGGACAACAAGTAGAAACACCAGAAATTGAGTTGTAAAAACCTCTGAAAAAATCACACAGCTCCATCAACAAAAAAGTGAAAAAGTTATGGGTCTCCGAAAATGCCGGTGTGTGTGTGTTTTTTTTTTTTTTTTTTTTTTTTCTTTTTACAAATTTCTGAATTCGTTATACAAGTTTTGCATCACCACAATCTTATTGATTTGGAGAATCGTGCTGCCGAAACAATTTTTACCGCACAAAGAACGCTGTCAAAACAAACCTTAAAACCAATGATGGAATTGTTTCCTTTTTTTGTTTTTTTGCAATTTCACCCCTCTTGGAATTTGTACCGTATTTTTGTTTTTCGGTACATAAAATCGTAAATTGAATGGCTTCATTCGAAAGATATGACATCACGCAAAAAAAAAACTAAAAAAAGCTATGTAGTCAGAGGAATTAAATAGTAAGGATTCTTGGTAGAAGGTGAGGATAAACTAAGGAGCAAAAACAAAAAATAGCAGTAGCAGAAAAGGGGAGCAAAAGTGATAAAATATCAAAATAAACTGGACTTTCCGGGCGATCCAGTTCTGACCTGCAGTCTTCGTTTACTAGTGGTTACGATGTGACCCCTGCAGCCAATCAGTGGCCTCAGTGTTAATGCAGCATCTGACTGCCATGGTCACTGATTGGCTGCAGCCGTCACATGTGCTGACTCTACCGGGGAAGAAGCAAGCGGGATCAATTTTGTTATTTTTGATAACTTTAGATCCTCTCATAGCGCAGAGTAACTATGCAAATTCTTTATTTTTCACGAGACGATCTTGAGTAATATTTGTAACCTCAATAACTTTCACCTGTTCCCGACACATGATGTCCTATATATGGTCTCCTTCTTTGATACAGGCTCAGGAGCTGAGCATCTCAACTTTCCCAGCAGATGATGACTGTTGTACACAGTCATCACCTGTCTCTAACAACAGCTCACCCTGTGCCTGTTAACCACTTACTGGCAATTTGACAGCGGCATCTACATTGTGTGTACAAGGGGGCGCTATTTGTGGGTTGAGATGGCAGCTGGGGGACACTGAGGTTTCTAATAATTGCCATAATGGTGCTCCATTGAAACCCTGGCGCATATACAAGACTGCGATTTATTTATTTTTTTTATTTTATTTGTATTTTTTTTGTTTTATTACTATTATTTGTAGTATATTTATAATTTTTACATGTAGTATAGTACAAGCAATTAGACAACTGCAGGTTCTAGTCCCCTAGGGGGACTAATAAATATAAGTTTTTACAATTATAAAAATTCTAATCACTTCCCCATTCCACTATTAAAAATTAAACATTTGGTATCGCTACGTCCGTCACAGTCCTATCTATCAAACATGTAATTCACCTGATCAGTAAATGACATAACAAGAAGAAAAAAATCTAAGGGTGAGTGTCCACGGTAAGTAAACGCTGCGTGATTGACGCTGCAGCGTCAAACACGCAGCGTCCAGATGTTCCAGCATAGTGGAGGGGATTTTGTGAAATCCCGTGTCCACTATGCGTGGAAACCCGCACGCGGCGGCCCTGCGACTCCGGACATGCTGCGCGTCTTTTCAGATCGCAGCATGTCCGTGCTACCTGCGGCGACGCTGCGTCGCCGCAGGTAATATCACAGGGCCCTATGGCGAGGGGTGTGATGATCCCGGATGTGTACAGTACACATCCGACATGATCGCGTCCCAGAAAGGGGGCGGGGCTTAGCGCCGAGCGGCGATACCGCCGGCCATCCTGAGCGTGGACACGCACCCTAACAAGCCAGAATCGCAATCTTTGTCACCGGAACGCCACAAAAAACTGCAGCAAGAAGCGAAAAAATAGCATCAATAAAAACTTAAAATAAAAAAAATATTTTTTTTCTTATATTTCAGATTCTTTTTTTTTTTTTTTTTCGCCACATAAATAAGAAAAGAAAAAAAAATCTTATCACTGTGATTTGTATCGACCTGGAGAATCGTGTTCCCACCTAATTTTTACCATACAAAATAATGACATAAAAGCAAAACCCAAAAAACATTAGCAGATTTTTTTTCACAATTTAAAGGCTCTGAGATTTTTTTAATACCAGATTGAACAGTAAAATAAATGGTGAAATTAAAAACTACGGCTTATCCCACTAATTAAAAATTATGTTGTCAACCATGTCTTTTACCTGAATTTTTAAAGTGACGGCAGATGACAGAGGCGATTTAGTTGCCTAGCTCTTAGCTTCTACATCAGTTTGTGTAAGGCAAAACCAGGAGAGGAACAATCAGAGAAAAAGTATAATAACACGTCACCACTTTATTTGTATTTATCACCCACTCCTGGTTTCAGCTTACAAATACTGATGTAAAATACTGACCGTGTGAACATGGCCTGAAAGCGAGAACGCCCTTCTAGTCCCAAATTGGGAATCCCAGTAAACTCCAATTCCAGCTCTTCTGTCCCCAATATCCTAAAAGTAAAAGTTTTAGGATAAATGTTCTTGAAGAAGGCAGTGGAAGGGTTCAGGGAAGGTAATGGCTGATTCACAGGAGGTCCGGCTTCCTGCAAAGATTACTGTCTAACAAGATTAGCTGAGACTGCTCCATTATCTCTGCAATTACCAAGATGCTAACATTTAAGAACACTCCTTAGGGTACCGTCACACAGTGCAATTTTGATCGCTACAACGGCACGATTCGTGACGTTCCAGCGATGCATTTACGATATCGTTGTGTCTGACACGCTACTGCGATCCGGATCCCCGCTGAGAATCGTACGTCGTAGCAGATCGTTTTAAACTTTCTTTCATCGTCTAGTGTCCCGCTGTGGCGGCATGATTGCATTGTGTGACACAGGTTGTATACGATGTGCGCAAAGTAACCAACGGCTTCTACATCGCAAATACGTCATGAAATTATCGCTCCAGTGCCGTGTATTGCAACGTGTGACCGCAGTCTACGAGGCTGGAGCGATAATCATACGACGCTGCAACGTCACGAATCGTGCCGTCGTAGCGATGAAAATGGCACTGTGTGACGGTACCCTTAAAGTGAACGTTTTGATAAAAATTGTTGTGTAAACTTTTTTTATTTAAGCATTTTTGGTGATTTCTATTTTTTTTTTTTTAGGTTTCCTTGCATTATTAAAGTAATCCAGAAATGTTGTAGTTTTCTTTCTGACCACTGAGCCTTATAATAGTGACCCTTCCTGTTTTGTATAGAATAGTTTTCAACACTCTCTTTTATAATCACAAAGTAGTCTACAATAACTGATCACACCTCTATATACAGTAAATAACACAATCCACCATTCACAATAGGTGATGTCACAGCTCACCTCCTCCTCCTGTACAATGACTGATTACACCTCTATATACAGTAGATAACACAGGATCCACCATTCACAATAGGGGATGTCACAGCTCACCTCCTCCTCAGTGACTAATTACACCTCTATATACAGTAGATAACACAGGATCCACCATTCACAATAGGGGATGTCACAGCTCACCTCCTCCTCCTGTACAATGACTAATTACACCTCTATATACAGTAGATAACACAGGATCCACCATTCACAATAGGTGATGTCACAACTCACCTCCTCCTCCTGTACAATGACTGATTACACCTCTATATACAGTAGGTAACACAGGATCCACCATTCACAATAGGTGATGTCACAGCTCACCACCTCCTCTACAATGACTAATTACACCTCTATATACAATAGATAACAGAGGACCCACCATTCACAATAGGCGATGTCACAGCTCACCTCCTCCTCCTGTATAATGACTGATATCACCTATTGTGAATGGTGGATCCTGTGTTATCTATTGTATATAGAGGTGATGTCACAGCTCACCACCTCCTCTACAATGACTAATTACACCTCTATATACAATAGATAACACAGGATCCACCATTCACAATAGGTGATGTCACAGCTCACCTCCTCCTCCCCAGTGATTTCTGCAGATTGCTGAATCATCTGAAATCTGCAGAGTTCTGTGGTGTGTATGGCATGTCTGTGAATGCTGTGCAGTCTGAGATAACAGGTTAATCAGAGTCTTGCATTGCTCTTTGCCCTGTTGCTTTGCTCTTAATCACATTAATTACATGCAGGTCTATTAGTATTATCTATAAATTCTCTCCTTATGTCTGCAGAGGAATCACTCGGACAGTTTACCGGTGAAAAAGTCTGTGTTGCTGTGTGATAACAAGCTGCGTCTCGGCACCATCCAGGAGCTGTTCTGTCTGTCACTGGTGGAAATGCTGCTGGGTGAGTTACTATCTGGTCCTGTCCGTTATCAGTAGGGAGATCTTAGACCCCCCTGATGTTTCTTTTTTTTTTTTTTTTTCAGACAGGGCTATTTTTCAGTATTTTCTTAAACACCATCGCACCATTTTAAGGGTATGTGCACACGTCCGGATTTCTTGCAGAAATTTCCTGAAGAAAACCGGAAATTTTCTGCAAGAAATCCGCATTTTTTTTTTTTGCGGTTTTTTTTCCCGTTTTTTTCGCGTCTTTTTTAGCATTTTGCAAGCGTAATTAGCTTGCAGAATGCTAAAGTTTTCCAAGCGATCTGTAGCATCGCTTGGAAAACTGACTGACAAGTTGGTCACACTTGTCAAACATAGTGTTTGACAAGTGTGACCAACTTGTTACTATAGATCCTGCTTATGCAGCATCTATAGTAAAAGATAGAATGTTTAAAAATAATAAAAAAAATAAAAAATGGTTATACTCACCCAGACGATCTCCTCAGCGGCATCCGTTCCTATAGATGCCGGTGTGGTTCAGGACCTGTGATGACGTCGCGGCTTGTGATTGGTCGCGTGAGTCACATGAGCGGTCACGCGACCAATCACAAGACAGTGACGTCATCACAGGTCCTGAACCACACCATCTATAGGAACCGAAGAGAGAGCATGCACCGGAGAGGCGGGAACACTGCGGGGGACATCGAAGGTGAGTATAGGACTATTTTTTATTTTAATTCTTTTTTTTTACCAATTATATGGTGCACAGTCCGTGGAGGAGAGTCTCGTCTCCTCCACCCTGGGTACCAACCGCACATAATCTGCTTACTTCCCGCATGGTGTGCACAGCCCCGTGCGGGAAGTAAGCAGATCAATGCACTCCTAGGTGTGCGGAATCCCCGCAATTCCGCAATTTTAATGAACATGTTGCTTTTTTTTCCGCGATGCGATTTTTTTCGCGGAAAAAATCGCAACATTTGCACAAAAAATGCGGAATACCCTGTAAATAATAGGAGGCATATGTAAGCGTTTTTATAGAAACGCGAAAAATCCTGAACGTGTTCACATGGCCTCAGTGTTCTAAAACAGTGCGCTTTAATCTTTTTCCTGTTTTTTTTTTTCTGAAGTGTCTGTTTTTCACAATTTTTCTTTAATTCCAAAGCACCACTAAAATATATGTTCCCCATTTTATAACAATTATTTGAAGAAGAAAAAACCTGTTGATATAAGTGCATCGTGTAGGTGCACATTTATTTACTTTCTTTTCTGCTGCGTATTTGCTCATTGTTTGTATCGTAGGTTTTAATTAATTTTTTTAAATAAATTAGACACTTGTTTTTTCTTATCAACAGGGGCGGTGCCAGAAACAGCGATTGTTACTGGCACTAGCTGTATGTTTTTATTTATTTTTTTATTTATTTATTATTGCTTTGGTTTTTTTTTTTTAGATGTACTCCTTAATTTATTTCACACATTGTGCCCCCCCAGAGGACATTATAGTATAAGTATATATACATACATACATACATACATACATACATACATACATACATACATACATACATACATACATACATACATACATATTCCTTAAAGGGGCTGTCCACTACTCGGACCACCCCTTTTCATTCCTCATGTTAAAATAAAGACACCTATGCTCGCCTCCTGTTCCGGTGCAGCGGTGTCGGCACATGAGAGCTACGGCTGGCCACTCACCTCCTCTTGATTACTTAAATGTCTGAAGATGGCAACACTGACATTGGCGCTGATTGGGCACAGGTCCCACTTGAGCCCGGGGATTGCGAGTGCCGAGACCACTAGAACGGTGTTTTTATGTCAACGGAGGCAAACATGGGTAATGGGAAAGGGTTGTCCTAATAGTGGATAATCCCTTTAATTTCTGATTTCCATTGTAACTGGTAGGGTTGAGCGACTTTTGCTTTTTTAGGATCGAGTTGGGTTTTGTGAAACCCGACCTTCTCAAAAGTCGGATCGTGTGAAATCGGCCGATTCTACTGTAAAGTCGGGTTCCGGTCCCGGAACACGAAACCCAATGCAAGTCAATGTGCATCTCTCTCTCTCTCTCTCTCTCTCTCTCTCTCTCTCGCTCTCTCGCTCTCTCGCTCTCGCTCTCTCTCTCCTCCATGCATATATTGTATTTGACTCCGGAAATCACTGCAGCCCAAACGGTAATATGGCTCTATGACGCCGCAGAAACCGGGCCGGAACCTATGTCATCACGCTGCCAACAATTAATTGGCTGAAAAAATGGCGGGGAAGGCGTCATTCAAAACGCGACTTTGGCGCCAAGATCGCGTACCACATGGCCGACCCCACGCTGGGATCGGGTCGGGTTTCATGAGACGCCGACTTTGCCAAAAGTCGGCGACTTATGAAAATGACCGATCCGTTTCGCTCAACCCTAGTAACTGGTGCTGGCATATTAGCCCCAGTTACAGGGGAAAGTTCAGCCTCCTTTCTGCACTGCAGAGCTGATCTGGGTCTCCTAAGACCTAGGAGCTCTTGCTTCCTTCTGGCACCCAGTGCTCACACCATCGCTGGGGCGGAGGAGGAAGCGCTGTTAATACTTACTCAACTGTATATGTTGTGCATACAGCGATCAGGAAGGCAGAGATGTAATAAACCACCTCTGCCTTTTCCATGGGGAGTCTGGCTGTGTCTGACAGTGGTTCTCCGCTCCTGTAGCTGCACGATCCCAACAGTTTAGAACATTATGGTTCAATGGCTGGTCCGGAAGCTGGTAAAGAAATCGTGTCTAGATGGCCACGTAATCTGTGAAGACCGGCATCCTCCATTCTCATAGCATGCAAGATGGTGGCAGTCGTGATTTATTCAAGCGCTGTTCTTTATTCCCGTCACTTCGGCATGTGCAGGGACTCCCTGTATCTGTGCAGGCGCTAGACGCAGTTACTGTTCACTTTCTGCGCCAAAAAGAAAACCAGGGAAGCCGTCACATTAATAGATGGCACGGCTGCTGCCATCTTGGGTCTTATGGACCTGGAGGAGGATGATATTTTTTTCAGAGCTGGGCTAGAAGTATAACGATCGAGCACGTTCCAAATCCAAGTGCCCCATCCTACTGTGGGTAAAGTCAAGAAACCTTCATAGGCATTATATGGCTGACCAAACCTTCCATAATCGTCCAGCGGGATCTTGTAGTCATCGGAATCGCAGCATATTGTATCTGGCACTCCATTATAATCCTAATTGTTTCCCTTCTCTTCTTTTCAGGTTCTTCCTGTTGGATTACTCTGACCGCCGATAACGAAGGCTTCGTCCCTTTAACATTTTCAGCCAATCAGGAACTGTTCATCAGAGACGCCAGGGGGCCACCAGCATCCCCGATAAGCTCCGCTAGCTTCCACCCAGCAGAGCCTCCCAGTAGCATAACATAGTGTGCAGCAGAGCCATTTCGCTCATCGGCTTTACCGTATGCACTGGGGTTGATGCTTCATCGCCGTTTTTTTATTCCATAATGCTCATTTCCAATCAGACTGTTGTGAGGATTCCTTACCTCTCTCCTGTGCTGTCAGGAGAATATCCTGGTATTTTGTGCAATACACGCCCTGAATCTGGGGCTCCCATCACCCATACGAGGGCGCCCAGCATCAGGTCCATAGGGTTAGAGGAAGCATGGACGTTCAGGAGAAGACGCCGGCGTGGGAGGAGGGACTTCTGTATTCCCATAGTGAATTGTGTCTCTGGTGATTGTACCGGCGCCCGTCAGTACTTGCAGTATTTATTGCTAGGTGTCGAAGTCCTGGCCGACATGCATGAGGAATGTATATTTTGTTACTGCATGTTCCGGCTCTGATCATATCTATAGTGTGTGCGCGCGACATATTAGATACAAGCGGGGGACGGTCTGTATTACGGCTCGATGTATAAAGCGGAGGGCGCCATCGTGTAGGCGCAGCGGCGCTATATGGAACGGTGTGATCACAGTTGTGCATTTTATTTGCATTGATGAAGATATTCGACACCTAAAATTATTATTATTATTTATTATTATTTTAAATCTGACTAATAACGCAGACTGAGATGGGAAATGACATGATGTAGCCGCTGACAGTAGTCACAAGGCTCTGGCCAAACTCCATGGTCCTAGTAACCAGCATTTTTCGCTAACTAGATTTTTGTATAATTATTTTGGTTACATATTGGATGGCTGATGGCAGATCCAGCGTTTTAGGCAGTGATCTAATATATAGAAGACTGCTAATTTATTGGGGAGACAATAGGTGAATTTAAAGAAGCCTTCTACCATCAAAGTTTTTATCCTCTTAATATATTGCAATCATCATATTATACTGCACTTTGTACTTACAATTGCTCCTTTTGCCTTTCTACCCAGCTAATTCTTCTCTTTTCTTTGCTCTATGTCGAAACAGGAAGTCTCTTTTCCCTGAATTATTTATCATTCCCCTCTTCAATTCCCTTCTCCCCCTGCCAGGGACTTTTGCAGTGATGACTCATGCAGGGAAAATTGACCTCCTGTTTCTACATAGAGCTTAGAATGATTCAGCTCGTCAGTTCTTAATTTCGTGATGTTGTAGACCTAGTGGAAAAGAGAAGACTTTTTTAGGTAGAAAGGCAAAATGAGCAATTGTAAGTGCACAGTGCTATATAATATGATAACTGCAATATATTAAGAGCATAAAAATTTTGATGGGAGGAGGGCTTTTCTAAAAGGGTTCATTTAAAAAAAAAAAATACTTATTCCATGGGTTTTCCCCTCAAAGATCAGCGGCACAGAAGTATCCAGTTGATTCTCTTTTTTTCTCTGTTTTTATTGGTAATTAACGATAATTAAAGGGAGAACAGGAAAATTAAAAAGAATGGGAGGAAGTGGGGGAATAAAGTGAGGGATGTATTAAAAAAAATAAAATTGTAGCAGGGTTGCGCTATTTTTTTTTTCCTTTCTGATGTATTATTGTGCTGTCCTAATGTACAAGGGGAAAGGAGAAAAAAATTCCCTTTAGTTAAAAAAATGTCCATATTCTTTAAGGCTAGGACTACTCGCCAGCTTCGGAGTAAATCCATTAGCATAATGTAAGGGGATAGGGTCGTAGCTGACCTCGACGTATACACGACTTTTACAAATTACATCAATAAACCACCCATCTGCCCTAAAACGGCAAGAGAAAATGTATGTTTATTAATGTCGGCCTGATGTCATCCCGCCATCGCTTCTCCCACCCCATCTCCCGCTAGGCATGGTTTTAGGACGAGGTCCTTTATGCTTAGATTAGTAGGGTGCAGTGTTGTGTATCTAGTGGTTAGTCCACAAAATTGCTGCCTTTCGTAGAGGTAGATCTCAGGAACAGTCCAGAAATGTGACTCGTAGAGTAGTATGCAAAGTTATAGGACGGCCGTGCATTAGAGGGGTTGTCTATGACATATTTGGAGACTCCACCTATTGTCCATGTAGTTAATTTCTCGCTCCGGCTGGCATGATCAAATTGTGCATGACTTATTATTGTCACTTGTCATGCCTCATTTCACCAGCGGTGGCGCTGCGTGGGAATTATACACTTGCTGCATGGTTTCCCAGTAGTAGCAGATGATTGGGGGTCAGCAGCCCTATACTTAGTGATCAGCTTTTAGGTTGAGGGTGTTGTCAAAGCCTGACAACATTGTTTTACAAGATTGTTGTAAACCTGAATGTAATTTCTGATTTCACTGGTACCTTCATCTCCCTTTTTGGGGGCTATACTCCTGCCATTTAGATCCACTAGCAATGGATTATGGTGGCCAGAAGACTTGCATGCTGGGTTTTATGTCATGAAGAACCAACAGGATGGATTTATTTTGTAAAGTGCTCCTCCCACTCCTGAGATCTGCTATGTCTGAAGGGTCTGGAAGTTTCTCATTTCTCCCTCTCCTTTAAGTTAAAGGGTATCTAGCAGCAGGTTTTTACTATGTAATTTGACCCCAGTATGATGTAGGGACAGAGACCCTGATTCCGGTGATGTATCACTTAGTTTACTGGGTGCAGCAGTTGTGATAAAATCACAGTTTTCTCTGGAGCTGTGTATAACTCCTCCCACATCACTGAGTGGCCACTTTGTCACTGCATTATACACAGCTGCCAATCAGTAGTGGGGGCGTGGTTGGACTAGAAGGCATGAAACGCCTAGTCCTGCAGTGATAATCTTCTGATTATAAAACACTAATTGTATTGGAACAGCAAAACACAGCCAAGTGACACATCACTGGAACAGGGTCTCGGTCCCTTACAGTATGGTGCTTTCAGATTACGTAACAATATCCTGCTCACTGATTCCCTTCAAACAAGCAAATTTGGGTTTTGGGGCTTCTTTTTTTTCTTCTTCAGGCAGTTACTGGATGTAAATGAGCTTCGGGGTGGTGGAGTTTTAGTGGCAGTGCTTCATAGGAAAAATGTGTTTGTAGAATGTAGAAGTGGCTACCCTGTAAGTCAATGACCGTTTTACAGAGCTTTGCAACATGACTAAGGATAGAAGCCAGCTACTGACAAGATATTCTGGGGTACCTGCCCCTTATCAGGATTTGGAGGGGGAAATCTGGCTTTCCTTAGTGAGAATATTTAAGGCCATGATCTACGGGAAAACAGGCAAATTAGCTCCCTCCTGGAAGGAAATAAGACTTTTGTTTGTTCCACCTAGTGTTGGACATCAACTTACAGAGAAGATACCACTACTAGGTGGCACAAGGGACATAGAGGTCTTTTTTTCCAGGAGAAACCAATTTTGCAGGATGGAAAGGACCAGCTTTTTGTCCTCGTAATGGTCCTTCAGCTGCAGAAGTTTTATTATGAGCGCTCACCGCCAGGACTGGGATTACGACATTGGTTGTAATGCTGATACGGAAGCACAGATTTACCTGCCAGTCTAAATGATGATCATTTTTGCTAATAAAACGGAGCCGGACTCTCATCAACAAGCCAGGACTTGGTGCACCAAAACGTCCAATGGGCATCTTACATCTACAGTAACATGTCGAGGACTCTGTCCACCAAAACTGCTGATGGACTTCTCAAGCCTACAGTAATATGTCGAAGACTTGGTGCACCAAAACTGCCGATGGGCTTCTCACATCTGCAGTAATATGTCGAGGACTCTGTCCACCAAAACTGCCGATGGGCTTCTCACATCTGCAGTAGTATGTCGAGGACTCTGTCCACCAAAACTGCCGATGGGCTTCTCACATCTGCAGTAATATGTCGAGGACTCTGTCCACCAAAACTGCCGATGGGCTTCTCACATCTACAGTAATATGTCGAGGACTCTGTCCACCAAAACCGCCGATGGGCTTCTCACATCTACAGTAATATGTTGAGGACTCTGTCCACCAAAACTGCTGATGGGATTCTCACATCTGCAGTAATATGTCGAGGACTCTGTCCACCAAAACTGCTGATGGGCTTCTCACATCTACAGTAATATGTCGAGGACTCTGTCCACCAAAACTGCCGATGGGCTTCTCACATCTGCAGTAATATGTCGAGGACTCTGTCCACCAAAACTGCCGATGGGCTTCTCACATCTACAGTAATATGTCGAGGACTCTGTCCACCAAAACTGCCGATGGGCTTCTCACATCTGCAGTAATATGTCTACTTCTGGTTGTTAAGGTTTATTATTAGGAGAAAATTGAAGAAAATCTGCACTGCCCGTCAGTTCTGTCCGTGTCCAGCAGAAAAACCCGAATGTAAACTTTTTATTCTTGGGTCAGAAATGGTGTATAAGAATGTCAGTGAATGTAGCAGTCGTGTGACGCTCTTACAGTTGTGTATTTCTTGTCTTCCACTGTAACATATCTCCTCACCCCTGAACTTGTCCAAGAAATAAATACCCTATAATGGGGCAAATCTTAATGCCATATTGTCATTATTACCTTTGAGACCAGCGAGATGATAAAACTTGGCACCATATTATTCTAACACTGAAATAATTGAAATGCGGATACTTTTCTGTTTTCAATCAAAGGATATGGACATTTTCGCGGCCTTTTTTATTTTTTTTACTTAAATGCATGTATAATTTCAATTCCATAAAAATTTGGGACGCTGTGTAAAATGTAATGAGAATGAACAAGCTGGAAGGTCCCTCTCTTTGATAACAAGCTGGAAGGTCCTTTTCCTCGATAACAAGCTGGAAGGTCCCTCCTCGATAAGCTGGAAAATCCCTCTCCTCGATAATAAGCTGGAAGGTCCCTCTCTTTGATAACAAGCTGGAAGGTGCCTTTCATCGATAACAAGCTGAAAGGTCCCTGTCCTCGATAACAAGCTGGAAGGTCCCTCTCCTTGATAAGCTGGAAAATGCCTCCTCGATAATAAGCTGGAAGGTCCCTTCCCTTGATAACAAGCTGGATGGTCTCTTTCTTTCTTCCTGAGTCCACAAGACCAGTAAAGAAAAAGGTATACCAGCTCACCAATTGTCATAGTCCAAATCACGATTTCAATATTCGTGTAACTATGAAAAAAAATTTGGTAAAAAAGATATTTCCAGCTCCTGGTAAAATTTCTTTAAGCTTTATTCCATCATAGGTTAATTTATGATGGAATAACGCATAAAGAAATTTTACCAGGAGCAGGACATATCTTGTTTTCCACATTTTTTGTCCGCAAGACAAGGCATCTGATTTTTTTCCAGAAAAAAAAAAATAGCATTTTGATTCATCTGACTAGAAAACCGTTTTCCATTTTGCCTCAGTCCATTATAAATGAGCTTTGGCCCAGAGAAGATGACAGAGTTTTTGGGTTGTGCTTATATATGGCTGCTTCTTTCCATGATGGAGCTGTCACTTGCATTTGTGCATTACACAGCAAACTGTGTCAGACAAAGATTTCTGGAAGTATCCCTGAGCCCATGCAGTGATTTGCATTTCCGAATTCTGCCTACGTTAAAGCAGTGTCACCTGAAGTCCATAAATTATTAACATCCAATATTTTCATCTTGACCCTTGTGTACATTAATTTCTCTAGAACCTCTTAATCTTTTGACGTTATGTGCTGTAGATGGTGGGATATTCAATGTATCTGCGATTTTACATCAAGGAACATTTTTCGGAAATTATTTCACCATTTTTATATGTACCTGTTCATGAAGTGCTGACCTCCGACCATCTTTGCTTCTTAGAGACTCTGCCTCTCTAATATGCTCTTTTTATACTGTCAAGTGACATAGTTGAAAATCAACCCTCCAGTTGTTTTTCTCTAATACCAAGCACTTATATTTTCGGCCTCCTGTAAACCCTGTCACGCCTTTTGAGATGTGACGCTGCCACCAATTTCTAAAGGAGTTAATTTTCTTCAAACTAAACGGAAAAATGTCCAACGATCAACTTCTGATTTGTGTTCTATGTTCTTTTATGGATAAAGCAGTTATAAGAGATTGTGTTCTTGTTTTCATTGCATTTTACATATCATTTCAACTTTTGGGAAATTGGAGTATTTTGGGCTAAAAAATAAATATTTTGCACCGTTTGGCTTTCACAGGCTGCACTTTGGTGACTGCCGAATGACTTAACCTAGAATCTGTCAGTGAGATTGCCCTGATTTGAGAGTTAGTATCTCTTATTTGGCATTTTCTGAGCTCCTCTTTGCTGGTTCATGCTATGGTCTAATGCAATGTTCCCCAAGTTCGGTCCTCAAGAGCCACCAACGGGTCATGTTTTCAGGATTTCCTTAGTATTGCCCAGGTGAGAATTCCATCATCTAGACAGGCAACAATTCCATCACCTGGGCCATACTAAGGAAATCCTGAAAACACGACCTGTTGGTGGCTCTTAAGGGCTGGAGTTGGGGAACACTGGTCTAATGTCATGGGGGTGGAGCCACTCTTTTGAAGAGTCGTGTACCACCATCCTCCAAGGCTGATTGATGTCCCACAGGCCGGATACCTTATCCAGTGTCTTCCAGAGGTAATCCAGGGCATGTGCAGAGGAGGCCAAGGCAAGTACACATCACACCACTGTGTATGCGCCAGCTGCTGCTAATGGCGGGTATTGTTAACACCAGGCCTATGGAACGGGAGAAAGTTTAGCCAATAGCTCCACCCTCATGACTCCTTACAGGTGCTTTAATCAGGCAACACCATTGGATCACCAAATCTCTATAATGCCCCTAGTATTTCCCCAGAGAAGATGGCAGCCCTTCCACCATGCAGAAATCAGGAACACAGCTTAGATTATTTTTTTTTTGTTTTGGTTCCTTTTTACTAGGAGGACGGACATGGATGATATCAGTCTTTGCTCTTTGATTTCTTTGTGTAACGGTCTCGTCTCTCTTTTTCTACAATTGGATTTGAATTAGGAGACAGGCGAGATCCCATTAGTGTGCTATCTTAAGAGTGGAAAGGGGCTTGTTAGGAAGCATATAAAGGGATCAATAAATACGTGGTGGTGATTTGGAGGCCTGGGGAAGGTGACAGGTTCTCTAATGTCCCTCCCGAATGGCCTAAGGACAGACATCAGATTCTCTTTTCGGTTATGTTTACACTTGAGTTTCTGTAGATTTTGGAGCAGATTCTGAGGGTCTGTGCTCTCCATGTCTTTTTCAGGTGGAATCTACCTGGAACCCTCCGGAGAAAGCACTGCAACAAATGAACATAATGCACAGCGACGTAAAAACGACTCTAAAGTGCACATATTCCGTCCTTTTTTTTAAAATTATTTTTACAGGATTCGGAAACTGTGAAGCAATTAAAAGACGTTGCATGTTCATTTTTAGGGTGGTTCCCACCAGGAAGCAAGAAGGCCACATTCAGTATTTGGTCAATTTTTTACATCAGTATTTGTAAACCAAAACGAGGCGTGGAACAATCAGAGGAAAAGTATAATAGAAACACGTCACCACTTCTGTATTTATCACCCACTCCTGACTTTGGCTTATAAATACCGATGTGAAATACTGACTGAATACTGAATGTGAACGACAGTGCACAAAACTAAAGTGACATAATACAAAAATGATCTAAGATGAGACCTAAACAAAAGCAAGAGACATGGAGACAGATGCCAACACATAAGCAAAGAAACGATTGAGCTGTGTTTCGCACAGCTTCTTCTGGGGCCTCCTACTGGTCACAATGAGATTTTATTTGGTTCTCATTCCCAAGCTTGGTTTCCACAATGTTACACTTAAGTCCATTGTCAAACTAGGGTGCATAAGTCCCACCAGTAATATTTATTGTGTTGCCCACGCTACAGCGACATGAAAATCTTACCGGACCCTCGTTTTCACAGATTCCTGTGGGACATATTCTTCACGCATTTGAATCAAAAGGTGGCTGCATTTGTGTGCAACTGCAGCTTCCCTGAACTACATATGGAATGTGGCGGCCATCCAGATGAATCTCAATAATTGCCTGTTCATGATAAAGGTATTTATAATCCTGAACAATTACTTTCAGATTTTTGAGACTTTGATGGATCTGACTTCATCTCTAGGTCCTCTGGTTCAGACCGAGTGAGAAACTGGATGGAATTGCTGGAATTAGGGACTTCTTTGCTGACTACTTTTTCACATCTAACGGCAGTCCTGGAAAGCTTTGTGATGTTTTCTAAAAATGTACTTTTTCCTATATATATATATATATATATATATATATATATATATATATATATATATATATATATATATAATGTTCAGTTTGTCTGATTTTTCCCTTTATAGGTATATTTTTGAGTAAAATGTAAATTGTTCTTTTATTCTATAAACTACTGACAATATGTCTCAGAAGTTCCAAGCAATAAATTTTGCATTTATTTTCGGAAAATGAGAAATGGTCAATGTGACGGGGTGTACGGCAGAGCAAGAAGGGACAACAGGCCAAGGGATGATTCAACAGATTTATTATCAAGAACGCTGGAACAACACATGCAGGTAGATCTACAGAGTCCACAATCAGTCCAACAGAACAGATTCGGGGGCACCTCCCTATAATCCTTGTGCCAGCTAACAAAGCAATAGTCCACACGAGTCCAAGAGATCCCAAAACAATCTCATGAACGACGAGATATGTCCTCAGCTCAAGTCTCGCCCCGTTTGCTTCCGCAGTCACAGATGGACGTGGGGTCTTGCCTCAGCTAAGAATCCCCACTCCTCCTTTAAAGCTCAACTCACATCTCATCTCAAAAATAAGAATGGATTGTCTGAGCTCCTGGGATCCGCCCATGAAGGGGGGTAGGGGTTACACCTTCTATTGAATGGTTGGGTCCACCAGAAGATTCTGGATTGGTCGGCTCCGCTTAGTCTATCTAGTATGTACATTTGACTAGCCACCTGCTGTGAGGAAGAATGGCTATTCCTTCACTAGTTGACAAAGCTTAATTACATTATAGCTTAGGGCTGCAAGTATTGGGGGAAGGAGACATTGTTACAGGTGAACTCCCAGCACAAGAAAATACATAAATTACAGCTAATAGAAACCAGAGAACAGTTACATACATCAAATGGCATATTATTCAAATACAGGACAGGGCAAAAGTACATATCATGACAGTCAAAATAACATAAAAATGCATTGCTTGCAGACCTCAAATAATGCAAGAAAAAAAAAGTTCATAATCATTTATAAACAACAATACTGATGTTTTACCTCTGGAAGAGTTCAGAAATCAGTATTTGGTGGAATAGCCATGATTTTTAATCACAGCTTTCGTGCGTCTTGGCATGCTTTCCACCAGTCTTTCACACTGCTTTTGGGTGACCTTATGCCACTCCTGGTACAAAAATTTAAGCAGTTCTTTGTTACATGGCTTGTGACTATCCATCTTCCTCTTTATTACATTCCAGAGGTTTTCAATGGGGTTCAGGTCTGGAGATTGGGCTGGCCATGACAGGGATTTGATGTGGTGGTCCTTCATCCATACCTTGATTGACCTAGCTGTGTGGCATGGCGCATTGTCCTGCTGGAAAAAAAACAGTCCCCAGAGTTGGGGAACATTGCCTGAGCAGAAGGAATCTACTGTTTTTCCAGGATAACCTTGTATGTGGCTTGATTCATACGTCCTTCGCAAAGAACAACCTGCCCAATTCCAGCCTTGCTGAAGCATCCCCAGATCATCACCGATCCTCCACCAAGTGTCACAGTGGGTGCAAGATACTGTGGGTTGTACGCCTCTCTAGGTCTCCGTCTAACCATTAGATGACCAGGTGTTGGGCAAAGCTGAAAATTAACTCATCAGAGAAGATTACCTTACTCCAGTCCTCTATGGTCCAATCCTTGTTGTCTTTGGCAAACTTCAGCCTGGCTCTCCTTTGCTTCTCATTGAAGCAATGAGAAAAACAGTTGATTCCTTCTGCTCAGGCAATGTTCCCCAACTCTGAGGACTGGTTTTTACAGCAGGACAATGCACCATGCCACACAGCTAGATCAATCAAGGTGTGGATGAAGAACCGCCACATCAAATCCCTGTCTCTCCTGACGAAGGAATATCCGAAATGCGCGTCGGGGTGCTCTGTACTTGGCAATATTGGACGTGAAGGTATATATAATTGTACCATTTGTGTGCTTCTTTTGGGTGTGCGCACCGGGCTATGTTATTATAACACATGTAAATGTGTGCCTGTAATCTTGTATATGGTGCTGCATTCACCTATGATATCCCCTTTCTTTGAACATAATTGGATTATTATTTTTATACAGATCTCTGGCAATAAATGCACTATCAGACCTATGCGTAGGTGCACGTTCATATGTGTGTATATATATATATATATATATATATATATATATATATATATATATATATATATATATATAGTGATATGCACTTTTTGCCTTTTTTTGCACATAAATTGTTTGAATTAATTTTTTTACATATATTAATTTATATATATATTTTTTTATACATTCTTTTTTATAATATTCTTTGCACCATTCACTTTTTGCACTTACACTTTAGGTGTTAATGTACTACACCATATATACTATACAAATTATTTTTGTCACATATGCAAATTATTCAGATAGTTTTAAATTATGAACGTGTAATATATGCACACATCACTGCATAGATGCACATACGGTATATATGTGTGTGTGTGTATATATATATATATATATATATATATATATATATATATATATATATATATATTTATATAAAATCTTTTTAGTCAGATCTGTGTAAAAATTATTTTTCCTTTTGTCCGTTTTTATATACTTTTTTAACTATTTTTTGTAATATTTTCAAGTACGTGCACATTTAGTGCCATGTTTTGCCAAATATAATAAAGGCCTATTTTTTACTTTACACATATATATTGTATTGTGGTTATTCTTTATCTCTCAAAAAAATTTTTAATTTTAAGTATGTATTTGATTTTCCATACGACGGTAATTTTTTAGTATAATTCCGAGTGGGCTGCCACTCTTTGTTCTTAGTTGGCCACCTGATTTTCTCCTATCTTTAAGTAAAAAATCCTTTATGTATCATCTATATACATTATTAATTTTAAAAGAGGGTTGCTATACTATATATCTCACTATCAAATCCCTGTCATGGCCAGCCCAATCTCCAGACCTGAACCCCATTGAAATCCTCTGAAATGTAATCAAGAGGATGATGGATAGTCACAAGCCATCAAACAATGAAGTACTGCTTACATTTTTGTACCAGGAGTGGCATAAAGTCACCCAAAAGCAGTGAGAAAGACTGGTGGAAAGCATGCCAAGACACATGAAAGCTAGGATTAAAAATCATGGTTAGTCCACAAAATATTGATTTCTGAACTCTTCCCGAGTTAAAACATTAGTATTGTTATTTCTAAATGATTATGAATCTGTTTTTTTTTTGCAGTCTGCAAAGCAATGCATTTTTTTTGTTATTTTGACCATTTCTCATTTTCCGAAAATAAATACAAAATTTATTGCTTGCAACTTCGGAGACATGTTGTCAGTAGTTTATAGAATAAAAGAACAATTTACATTTTACTCAAAAATATACCTATATAGAGAAAAATCAGACAAACTGAAAATTTTGCAGTGGTCTCTTAATTTTTGCCAGAGCTATATATATATATATATATATATATATATATATATATATATATATATATATATATATCTATATATATATCTATATATATATCTATATATATATCCATATATATATATCTATATATATCTATCTATCTATCTATCTATCTATCTATCTATCTATCTATCTATCTATCTACCGTGTATATATATATATATATATATATATATATATATATATATATATATATATATATATATATATATATATATTATGCTGGATGGTAGCCCGATTCTAACGCATCGGGTATTCTAGAATATGTATG